>NC_133778.1:50384137-50410909 GCF_003597395.2 Chelonoidis abingdonii | reverse complement strand
CTCTGGTCAGGTGACAGCCAGGCTCACTGAACTTGTTAACCCTTTACAGTCAAAAGAGATATAAAGTACTTCTGTTCTATTAACTTCTACTATCTGTTTATGACAGCTTAAAACTCATAATTTTGTACAACTGTGAAAATTTAAATTGATAAATAAACATCGATATTATTAATCAAAATTATAAAAAAAATAAACAAATTCTGCTAAGCTTACTTAGAACAAAGTCAGCAGTGGAAATTTACACATAAAAGCATGCACCATTGCAAAATTAGATATAAACCTAGAGGTAGGGAACGTCAAAGGTTTCAGTTGGGATACCTTTAAAAATCTATGGAAATCCCAATCAGGTTACAAAGTCTTCTGTCTCTACTCAGTACCACGATCACCAAGCACAACATGTAATCAACCAAACAAACTCTACCTAACGTTGCCTTCTTGCAGGGGAAGACCAGTGGGTTGTTGCTAACCTACTACAGTACTTTTGGTAGATACAATTGACATTATTGACAAAATCACAAGAAACACCACCAAAAAAACCATAAGCCTGGCTTTAAAAGATCATGACATTTAACTAATTGCATTGGCTTTGGTCTGTCTTCTGAATTTTTTTCTTTAAACCTTTAGGATGTGTCTAAGCAGCAGCTGGGAGCGTGCTTCCCAGCAAGGATGACAAACAGGCATTAGCTTGAACAGTGTAGGCACAGATGCAGAGGAGAATTTCAGGCTAGTCACCCAAGTACAAACCTGATCCCCTGAGAACATACTCAGGTGGCTACCCAAGCAGCCACTCATACCACCATGGCCACACTGCTATTTTTAGCACACTAGCTAGCGCAGAGCTAGCACATGTCTGTTTTCCTGCATTGGGAAGCACTCTTCTAGCTGCTATATAATATATCCTCAGAGGTGTCAGGAACTCAGCTACTTCTGGCCTCAGTCACTTAGCAACCCAGTGAGCTTGGCTGGGCCCAATAAACAACTAAGTGACTGTGCTCCCTGATTGGTCAGAAGAGCCAACAGATCACCATTTAAACTCTGTAGCAACTCTAGCACAATGGCTGCTCAATTCATTCCATGCCCGCAGTTGTGTCAGATCTGCTTCCCGTCAGGCCCTTGCTGCAATCCTTGCCTGCTCCGCTCCAGTTCCCCCGAACTTCTGATTCCTGTCTCTAACCACTGGTTTGTCTCCTGACCACGACTCTGGTTCTGCACTCTGATTCTGCTCTGACTGTAAAAGCAGCAAAGAATCCTGTGGCACCTTATAGACTAACAGACGTTTTGGAGCATGAGCTTTCATGGGTGAATACTCACTTTGTCAGATGCATGTCATGAATACCCACTTCGTCAGATGCAAGATAATTGGGAGCTCTGACTGCTAACTCATAATGCCTACACCTTGGTGTGTGACAAAAGCCTCAGCTTCTCAATTTATATAACAAAACTCCAGGACTGACTTCTGTATATCACTCCAAAGCCTAAAATGTCTGTACAGTGAGCATGCAGCAATGGAAACAGCTGCAAGCAGAATATCAGCAGGTTGAATAATCACTAGGGCCTGGGCTACACTAACGGCAGGGTACGAACTAAGATATGCAACTTCAGCTATGCTATTCACGTAGCTGAAGTCAAAGTACCTTAGTTCAACTTACCTGGCCGTCCTCACGATGGCGAGTCGACTGCCATGGCTCCCCTGTCAACTCCGCTTACTCCTCCTGCTGATGTGGAATATGGGCGTCGATTCAGGGATTGATTTATCGCATCCAGACAAGATGCAATAAATCAATCTCCGATACATCGAACACTACCCACCGATCTGGTGGGTAGTACAGACATTCCCTAGGTTTTGCAGTCTGTTACCATCCAATTTTTAAGTTCTCAGCCATTTTCATTTTATGAATTATATCCATGTGGTGTACTGCTACAGGAAGGTATTTATTTATGTGACAGGAAGAGTCTTAGATCTTTGTGATATCAATGGTGGTGCAACCCATCACCACCCTAACTCTCCAGATAATTTTCATGCAACAGCTTCACTGGCTGTATGAGGGAGTCTGCACAGGTGGTGGACTATGTGGCCCCAACTGCTATATCTGTCCACACAACTATCTCCCCCACAAATCATCACAACCATCCACACAATAACACAACCAGCATATATACTCCAAACACACATAAGCTCCTCACTACAGCGCGCACACACCATTCGTCACATGCACAAATCAATACAAATCTTCCAGGATTGGTTCTCTGTGTACCACTCTGAAGCCTAGGGTGTCTGTTGGGCCAGTGTGTAGTGGTGGAAACAGCTACAAGAATGGCTGAGAGCTTTTTTTGTTCAGAATATCACCAGGTTCAGTCATCACTGTGCCCTGTGAGAATGAAATGGAATGTTGGAGTCTACAGGTTTTGTGGCAGTTGGAATGTGACAGTTGACCAGAGAAGGTGGAAGTAACAGCCATATGGGGTAACAAAAAGATGCTTTTGCCTCCAGCCAAGGGGCAGCTGTGTCCACACCTTTGGGGAACATATACAAACACCAACATTGCTCACTACTACACAGAGCATAGAAACAAGAATCCCAATTTTTGTCTCCCCCCATACTTTTTTTTTTTTTAAATTTTTTTTTAAAAATACACCACGACATTTACAATTGCTCCCTGGCAACAGCAGGGTTGTTTCAGAGCTACTGAGGTTCAAACTTCAATGTCACACAAACCTCCTCCAGGCTGCATGGCAGATTTTCATTCACCCTCTAAGAATGGGAGCTGGCTCCCAGTTCTGGAACTTTTGTCATTCATGAATGGAGGCATGGATCCAAACACAGAATGTCATGTAATTTCAGTAGAACCCATTATTCAAATGTTGGGTAGGAGGCAGCAGCAGCAGCAGCAGCAGCAGAAATGGTTGGATAACCAAAGATAAGAGAAGGATTCAGGCCCTTTATGGAACATGACCACATTTCGGATAACTAGATCACACAAAGCTCAGATATATGGAGGATGTACTGTATTTGATAGATCTACTAGACATTAGCTACCAACACTGGTTGCATGAAAATTTTAGAGTTTAGCCTTATCCCATAGAACGGAGGGGGGTTAGCTGCAACTGTGTCCAATCTACATCATTGTGGTTCTCGTGGTATTTTTTCCAGAGACCTCTGTGTTATGGCTAACATCTCTCATGCTTTTGGATCAAGTCACCTATACACATGCACCACTCAGCTAATTAGGTCTCAGAAGCGTGTTTTTACATCACTTTAGTTTTCATCTCTTATCCAATGCTTTTCACCCCCCGGTTCTTTTAATAGTCATTAAAGATTGTGAAACCAAGATAACAGAGCAAGAAGCAATTTCTCAGTGACAGCAGCAGAGCTAGAAACCAGGTCTCATGACTCCCAGTCCAGCGCTCTCATCACAGAACAATCCTGCTATCCTGTAGCACCTGCTGGAGTGTCATGCTGTGGAGCTATTCAAACATGCAAGATATGATGTACAAATTTATCCCCCCGAGAATCCAAAGCACAGATACTAGCCTTGCCTTACCCTGGTGCACAGAATTCAGTAAGCTATGTTGTACAATTATTCCCATGCAAGGGCATTTTTCACTATCTGACACCCCAGGGTTAGAAAACATCTTCTGGGGAGTTTTATAGCTCTCCCAAGGCTACTGATCAAGAGAGAATTATCCAAGCATTGAAATCCACTATATGCTTCCTTTCTTTTACAGAAAGACCAGTACTTCTTCATGGGCATCACACAAACTTTTGTTTGGCTAGATATAGACCTTTTGGGGGTATGGATTTCTTTCACATCCTGCTATTCCCTTTGCCCCACACACGGGACACACATTTTGTTCACATTAGAATGCAATGTTACTTCACCACCAAAGCAACTCCTATAACTTAACCACTAAAATTAGTAAACTTCTCTTCCAATTTTGATCAACTTTAGCCACTACTTTCTCCTTTTCGTATCTCTTCCAGTCAATGTTTGTTCTTTGTTTCATTGCTTTTTCCCCCTCAACAACACTCTTCAACTTCCTGAAATCTCTTTTCATGGCCTATGATGTCTAAACTGAGCTGGTTTCAGGCATTAATTTGATTGCTACACAATGGATCCTCTCTCTGAACTTTGCAGGCAAAAACCCACAAACCTAAATCAAATTGATTGTGGCACAACAGATTGTTCTCTGATATTCCTAATGTAATGCATGGGATCCTCCTGGCATTGGCAAGCAGAATGGAAAGGGAAAGGAAAGTTTATGGAAATCATTGACCCATGATCCCATTTTTCAGCTCTTCTGCTGAAGCTGCCACCTAAAGCTGAATGTGGATTTGTATTCCAGAATGTATTTTAAAACACACAGCTACACTGTTCTTTATGACAAGCCTGGAACTGGTGCTCCCAACTTTTGACACACTATCTCGTTTTGCATGGCTAAATTCTTCTGGAAAAAATGGTGCTAGAGTCCAGCAAGATAATTGGGAGCTGCTGATTCTACAGACTGGATCCAGAGGAAAAGCTGGTTGGTCATGTACATGACCAAACACTGATGGAGGATATTTTTAAAAATGACCAACCTGTACTATAACATGCCCATCACTGTGGTATCTGAACATAGTATAGGGATAGCATTTTCAAAAGGCTTCCAAAATTATACCATTAGTTTGAACATGCAAAAATGTAGACTCCAGTCTTGCAAATATTCACTTGCTTAACTTTAAGCATGTATGTTAGTCATTGCAGGATCAGTGCCTTATAGAGCAATTCTGTAGGCCAGATTTGAAGATTTGGCACAATTAGGGCATTTTAAAATGAAAGAATACAGAAAGAAAACTGATGGTATTTACTATACCGTGTCAAATTACACAATATTCTGGTAATTGCCTTGCATGTACATTTATTGTTTTAAAACAGCAACCCCTTAGAATTCTGTGAAGGGTTAGCTGACCAAATATTAACACATTTCAAGTGTGGGTAAATTCTGAAATAAAAAGTTAACAAAAACTTTTGTCAGCAAATCATATCCATGGCATTTGGTTATTGTGAGTCTTCTGAAAGGGAGAAATTAAGATAAATTTCCATTTTCACCAGTTCGCTTCTCTTTTTTCCCCTTTTTCTTTTTAAAGTAAAATAAAGTTGGCCACATATTTTTCCATAAAATATGCTTCCAGAGGCAGGGAGTGTATTTTATATTTAATTTTCTACTATATATAAGTTGGACGTGGTCTTGGTCTCAGTAGAAAGCAAACACAAATGTAAACTAAATAGCTTACATATTTAATTGTGTCTCCATTGGACAGCATCTATGAATACCTTTGACACTATATAACTATAGTATTTACTCTTTGCTGTTAAACAGCCATTAAAATGAACTTGCTGAGACGACCCTTCTAACAAAACATACATGCTTTCCCAGAGATCAGCCTGAAAGTCTCCAGTGTCATCCTTCAAACCATCACACCACTCACCCACCATCATGAGTTCTGGTCACCTCTGCAAACTCAAGTCCATTAAATAGTGTTTGGGGAGACGGAGAAAATCAGAGTTCCCTGACTACTGTGAAAAATATTTAGCTGGCTGACTGCTGAGCCTGACTCTGGAGTGCAAAGACACAGGTACTTTCATCAGTCTTTCTCAGGGACTCTGGTGATACATGGTACCTATTCACATGAACAGACACTTTCAACACCACACTCTTGCTCCAACCCCATTGCTAGGTGTGGTCAAAAAATTTCCATCAAAACTGTTTTTCGACAGAAAATTGGGTTGTTGACTAAACAATTTTTTGTCTAAAGTGTCTGTTTTTCCTGGAAAATTTCAGGTTTTTTGGACCTCAAACTGAAATATTTCTATTCTGAAATGCCTCCTTGGGATAGCATGGGAATAGTAGCTCCAGCAGCTGGTAGTAGTTTAGGCTCCCATTCTCATCTTATCTATGATGATCCCACGATAGGGAGCATTAAAAAAAAATGGCATGATGGTTGTACATGCAAAAAAATGGATGTGCATGTGAGAGGGGTTTGCTCTTTATCATGAGCCAGCCACCTGAACTATTTAAGGGTCTAATCCAAAATCCACAGAAGTCAATGACAAAATTTCTTAAAGGTGTCACTAAATGTGAGATCTTTGAGGTCCTAATGCACCTAATTTCACCATAACACAAACAGTTCACATCTATTTTTGAAAAATACACACAGGTATCTCTTGATGTATGTAAAGTGTGCAGCAGTCACTAGCTTCAAAAATATTCATACTCTTTACTGTTGTAGAACAGTCTTGTGGATGAACAGTGATCTGGGATAAGAGCTTATTGACAAACACTGATTAAAAGCCTTATAACAGATCATTTGATTTCTTAGTACAAAGTACACCTATTTTTCTTTATTTAGTTTTATATATATGTACAATTTAAAACATGAGCTAATGTTAAATGTTAGAAAAAATATATATGTACTCAAAGGGACATTATTTAATAATTTGAGGCTAAAATTTCATGACATCTAACGAAAAAATAGTTTCATATTTGGCCTAAAAATATCAGTAAAA
The DNA here is from genome assembly GCF_003597395.2 of Chelonoidis abingdonii. Lineage (NCBI taxonomy): Eukaryota > Metazoa > Chordata > Testudines > Testudinidae > Chelonoidis > Chelonoidis abingdonii. The sequence goes on along the minus strand of NC_133778.1, from coordinate 50,404,361 downwards.
ACAGTTTATTTTTATTTTAAACACTCTTTATATTGCCATAGGCCCATATACAACAGCACTGCGGTGACACATGAAGTACAAGAGAGAAAATAGACTATAAAAGGAAAGTAAAATAAGCAAGCCAGTTGATTTTCACTAGCTAGTATGAGGGAAGTGGAGAAAATAGACATCAGCGGTTCAAAATAAATTAGACTCTTAGAATTATTTCAGTATTAACCATCTGACAAATTAGTACCAAGGGTCAGGAATTTTTTAACTATGATCTTACTTGGCAGTACTGCTTTAATAATTAATCTAGATTACAATAATCTACAATTGCACCTATAACTAAAAATCCTGAGAACAAAACATTCAATTAAAAAAAATATAGGAGTTATGAAGTTGTTACAAAGCGTGTTGTGTTAATCATGAGAATGAGTTAAAGTAAAGAGCATCCAGATGTGTAAGTAGATTAGGACTCCTTTCCAAATGTTAGATTCACCCTCCAACATCCTCCACAACACAAACCATGTTTCATTTGTGAGTTTTTCAACTCTCAGTATATGGGAAATTGTAAGAGATTGTTCTCAATATTCCAAACAACAAGCTGATATTCTGTTTGAGAATAGAATCTAGGAGCTTTCAATCTACACAGAGAGATCCTCTAAAAGCAAAGTTAACAAATAAAGGTTTTTATATACACTGTACTGTGGACCCTCAATATCTCACATTAATTTTGCACTGGTGAGCAAATGAACACATACAACTAAGAGCAAGGAAAATGCATTGCAAAATCTACTTTGCTCATTTAGTCAGTGCTAGTTTAGTTTTACTTATGTTAATACTTCATAATATACTAGCAAATGGGTTTGCTAGCAAATCGCTGCTGGGAGCTGGACAGTCACTACCAATTTTTTATGCACTTTAGTGAAACCCTACTGTATATTTAGAAATACTCCTTTTCTATGTACATATGTCTATAAAATATTAATGTGTGTGCGCATACACATAATATGAACAGACAACATACAATTGACACATAGCATCAGAAGTCTTTACAAATGCCTTATGTTTTAAATTTGTTAAAATTTCTTAGTATGGACCAAAACCTTACCCAACTTCTGCACAAACACAGAAATGAAGTTGCTTTTCATATGTGACAGATGAAATAAACTTAAAGAAAAGCTTTATCATCTTCCTTTTAATTTCCAATCCCTACCTTTTCTCTATACACGCCAGTCGTTATGGGTAGCACAGGCAGTGACATATAGACAGGGAAGGGACATGACATACTAAAAGCAAACAGAAACTGAACAAAATACAAGACAACGGCATTTACAATCCAGCTGACAAAGGGAGTCACTTCACTTTAAATAATGTGGCAGGCAGCAAAAATATAGTAATTACGAGAATTTCATTTTTATTAACTAACAAACCAAGGAAAACAATTTAAGTATCTGAATGTCATTTTTCAAATGAAAATAAACTGTAAACATTTGAATAACATCACAGCAGGGATAATATACCTAAGGAAACCTATTGAAATATGCTAGTGAATTCATCCTCTTCTATCACATTAAAACTGCAATTGACTGTAAACCTCCTACCACTCTCCACTGAGACTTTAATTGTAAAGATTCCTGTTACATATTATATTAGAATTTAGTTAAAATTGTAGAACACATTATTTCCAATCAGACAGCCAACCATCACTCATAAAGATTTTTAAAAAGGTGATTAATAATTCATCTCAGATAAGGAAAAGATCTATATTTATACCATCTTCTCAGCCACCATAAACTACCTGACAATTGTTCAGTAATGATGCCCAGTAAATTCTTTAAAATGGTAATTTGTCATTCTGTCACTTCATTTGTGACCTAAAATTCCTCACTTGAGGCATCATCAAATAAATTAATCACTTTCCAGGATCCATTTCTCAGTTCTGCACGTTATTATGCCCAGGCTCTCTTGTGTTTCTCTTCATTTACATATATTTAATGGCTCAGCAGTGGTTCACTATGGCACATAACGCACACATCTCATTACAGGTGAAATATTCTAACTGCCACTATCACTGGGAAAGAAAATAACTCTCCCAATTTAATTTTCCTGATGTAACAAAACCATGATTCTTCACTATGAAATGTTGATGCCATCCATCAGTCACAATCAATAAAATCATCATAGAAGTACGCCTTCTTTAGCATCATTCCTTCATACTGATATTATTTGAGGGAGGTAATTAAACTCATAATATGTAATGAATGTAAATGAAGAAAAAAACCCTCATGTTCTCCTTCTAACTATGCTTATTTTACTGCTTTGAGTAAAAGTATTTTTACACCTTACAATCTATGAAATACACAAAGCCCTGAAGGAAAGGCATCAGAAGTACAGTAGGCATCAATCAATATATAATGACTAATTAAAAAGGAACATATTTTAACATTAAAAATACCAAATACTGTTATTTATAGATTTTTTCACTTAAAGTGATGCATTCCCTTTGGGCTAATATATTTTCTGTCTTCGTGAAATATAGATTATTGAACACTAGTTTTAGATACTGTTGTTTGCATATGTCAAAAAAGGTGATTTTGTCTGCAATACAGACCACCACAATTTTTGTGTGTAATCTACTCTGATTCTAAAATAAGGCACAGTAATAAATTCAACCTACTGTGCGTGTGCCTGTTATGCTGGTGGCATTTAGGTAAGTAAGAAAATTGTTTAGTAGACATACTAACTTCTATGTTTAGAAATCCTTAGAAAGCTACAGAAGCCTAGTAAAAATATGCACAAGTACAACACACATTTCTATAAACAGTAAAGGACATTACCTCTTTTAGCTGCTTCTACCTGCTGCAAATATCCAAACAAAATTGCTTTAACTTACATTTTAAAAGGTCAGTGGAGAAGGGGTTGGTTTTTTTTGTTTGTTTTTTGCCTTTTTTTTTTTTTAAGTAAACCTGCATGATATAAATATTGTCCACTTGAGTCCTATAAACCACTGACTACCTGCCCTTCCCATCTCTTGAGCCATCCCTTATTCAGATAGAGCTCAAATTATTATTCTGATTGTTTTATGGCATGCTGCTGCATATGTCCACAGAGCATGAAATGCCCCTTTGCTGGATGTACAGTGTGCCATATCCACCACTATGACAATTTGCTCTGAATGAGAAATGGTCTCTGTCAGCTGTTCAAAATAATTCACTTTAGATATTGTTTAAACAGAAAACAAAACACAATAAAAACATTAACTCAGATGGTCGAAAAGAGGTGTGTGGGGCAGGAGGGGGAAATGACTGAATATAATTTCTTTACAAGATCACTGACCTAACTAGGCTATTGACAAACCAAACATGATACTCTACCATCCTACCAATAATTGCCATATAGTGATTTTAATAGAAACTCCTTTTGGAGAGATGTTTGGTTGTTTTTTGTTTTGTTTTGTTTTTTTCATTAGATCTGCAGCAGGCTGCTAACCTGAAGCAAACCCAAAAGGCAAACAAGCCCTATCGCTTGCCCTAAAATATGTGTGTACTCAGTTCACTATTAGGATTACATGTGAAACATCTTACCCCTAGGTACTGAGCTGAAATTTATACAAAGAGGTGATTGTTTGGAAGAGATTCTGGCTAGAGTTGTGCATGAGACTGCTGTGATGTGAGGCTGAAAGGAAGAATTAAACAGGAGACAGAGGTAGAAAGAGAAGGCAAAAGAGAAAGAGATACTTTTTTTAATTTGTGGCTCTATATAGAACTGGATGATGATCTGCAAGGTGCAGAAAGGAGCAGAGAGAGGCTTTTTATTTTTGAGGCAGGTTGCTATCAGAAAGGTAGTCTCAAACAGATCTGGGATGGAAGCTGGGAGGTGTAAATGCAAAAAAGTATCAAACTGAAGGAGCTGGTGGGAGTGTGTCATTGTTGAAGTATGATCACTCCTGCCTGGACATACTGGAGTAAGCAACAGTACCCTCTTGAAACAGCATTGAAGTGACAATGAAGATATTTTAAAGTGAGAACAAGTAACTTGAAACAAATTATCAGTAGGGTTGAAAATTTGAGGACATCTTAAAAAATAGGGTGGGTTTTTAAATAGTACTGTCTGCCAGCATAGATGAGATTCTATTTTGCCTTTGTACAGCCCTATAATTCCAAAATACTAAAATACTCTCTCTCTCACACACACACATATATATTTTGTTGTTGTCATTGTTTAACTCCATCCCCATTTAAGTGTAATTACTGAATGGCGCACCCCTCCCTGAGTACTATGTACTCTGTAGGAATTTACAAAAGGAGGGAAATTGTCTGCTGTGAATAATGCCATTCCAGTTCATCTGGTCAGTCAGCTATGTGTGCTTCAGCATTTTTCTTCTGAGAAGTGTCCAGGAAATATATGAGCATTGTACCACCTCTGTATATTTTGCCAAAAATGGATTGAGTGGAACTGACAAGCACAACTAACTCATTTTCGATTTCCTCAATATTTAGCAATACTAGCATTCTGGAAAAAGACAAAACCTTGAAATACTTATTTTCTTACCTGTATTTATTGTGCAATCAAAAGTGTTTATTAAAAAATGCCAATTGCATATTACTCAGTACTCTTTTCTAACAGAGATGATTGTTAGCAGATCTAGAGTTGCTCTCGTTAACTCCTTGATGCTGGAAGCTGGTTGCTTTCACTGCACATTCTGTTCTCAGCTATGGGCCACAGCACAAGCACCAAGGAATAAAATAAGATATGAGTATGTTAAAAGAAAGGCAAATATAATATAATATAAAATATAATATAATATAATATAGAGTATCTGCAATCTGCCTTCCTAAAACTCTCCTGTAGTTATCACTTGGTAAGTCCTCCTATACTTTCTGTTCTTAACTCTTGTTTTGCTGCATGCTGTTAAAAAGCTGTCACGTTTCCCTCCAGAGGTGGTTGTATTTCAGTGCAGGGTGAAGTGAACCCTTGTATATCCAGGCTCCTTCTACAAAGGTAGAAACTAAGTTTACAAGCTAGACAAGAGCTAACACATTGATATAACACAAGGCCTGATTGTGGCCACAAAATCCATTTGTGGAGGAGCCCTTCTGTATGCAGCTCTTCCCAGTCATGCACAGAAAGCAGGGTGTGCAGTGGCAGTAATCTGCTCTCTATAGGTCTGGCGATCCATGAGTGGGTAGCAGTAGGGGGGTAGCTCAGGGAGGATGACTGTGCAACATCTACCCACAGTAGGCTGACCAGAGAGAAAGTGTGAAAAATTGGGACAGGGAGTTGGGAGTAATAGGAACCTATATAAGAAAAAGCCCCAAATATTGTGACTGTCCCTATAAAATCGGACCATCTGGTCACCCTGACCCATGGCCACATAGAGCTTGGATTCCTATGGTGATGGGTTGGTCATTTAAAATCCTAATATAGACAGGGGCCTAGGCTGTATTATATTTCAATGACCTCTCTCTGAGATGGTGATCTCTCTTTATGGATGAGGATGATGAGAGATCCTAGCAGCTGCCACCAACTGCATGCGCCTTATTGGTGCAGCTTCACAAAGCATGCTGATAGGGCAGGGCAAAGCCCTAGAGAGGCAGAGTCAATGGCCCTAGTTACAGAGAAACCATATGACCAGACTCTCATCACAGGTACATGACAAGGTTACAATCCTAGCTCTGACACTCACTTCTCTATGGACTTGGGCAAGTTATTTAAGCTCAAATTTTCAAATGTGTCCTCTGATTTTGATGCCCAATTTGAGATATGTAATAGCTAATTTTTAGAGATACTAGCTAAAGTAATATAACGCTGAGCGTGCTCATCTCTAGAGTTGGCCACCCCAAAATTTAATCACTCAAAATGTTTGAAACATTTTGAAAATGTGATTCAACTTCTCTCAAACTTTTTCTTCACAGACTGGATTATGAAGACATCAGGGTAAGATTCAGGATATGTGGTTGGTTACAGTGCTATAGATATGATATGGCTATGATTATTCTGATAGTGAAGTCAGGGGATCTTGAATTCTTGTTTATAGTCTGGCCTGGAGCCCTCTGGAAGTCAAGTTTGTCTAGTCATGCCAGAAAACAAACCAGGAAGGAGTGTATGTAATTTAGTTAGGCTGCAACTTTATTAATTAGAATATCTGAGAGTACTTGGTAAGAAAATTGTACACTGCAGGTCATTATTTACTCAATTGCTTCCCCCATTTGAGACGGCTACTGTCAGCCCTTCCTCTTCCCAGCCTTGCTCCAGCCAGTCCACTGCTGGGATCCCACCACCCTCCCCATATCTGAGGGTTAAGGGCTCCCTGCTACACCAGAGATTAGGAGCCCTGAACCGTCCTTCCTCAACTTCTTTAAAGGGAGTCTTTCCTCTAAATTCCCTTCCAGTCCATTTATCAGAACACAGTACCCCTTCCATAATGAGTACCTGCACTAAACATCTGCCACAAGACAACACCAGCAATTAGCTTGGCTGAATCCCTCCCTGCCACATTCCCAGATCTTTACCAATTCCTTCCCTAATATCAGACAAAAATATATCCACTCCTCATATGGATAGTGTACCCCATCCTCCTTTTGGTGCCCAATAAGATATTTCCCGATGAGTAATTACCAGTCCACCTCCCTATTCACGTACCTCCTGGCTTTATCAACCCACAGAGGCTTCACACCTCTCTGCTATGCGCTGCATTGTAGCATTTCAGCCCAAATAATCATTACTCCCTGGAAAGGATCCTGAATCTAACCAAAATCCGTCTTTGCTCTGATCATCAACTTGACCCCCTTTCACATTCCTAAATTATTTTCATTGACATGAAAAATAATCACATTCAGTGCCTGCCCCAAAGCTGCCAGAGCATACAAGGGGCATCAGCAGGTGCCAGACAATTCCCTTCCTTCCATGAGAGCACGGATATATCTAATCATGAAGGCCGAGCTGTAAACCTCTTGATGAGTTAGCAGCCTGCCTGTGTGCCCAGTGTATAATACTGAGCCCACAGACTAACGCCACTACTTGCTTGACTTGTTTGCATGATCCTGAAACTGGAAATGGTAAAATTAGCTCCGATCCTCTACCGGGGGTCTCACATACATCTTACACGCATTTGACCACCACTGTCCAATTGCATGAATTGTCTTTGCCCTAGTTGGGCCTCTATCATTGCTGCCCTGATCTGGAATGAGTCAGAACTGAATTCATGTGTCAGTAGCCCCTGATCTTATAAGCCCCTTTCTTAGAACTGTGAGAAATTGTCATCTGTCGCCATGAATAAAGAGGGTCCCCTCCCCAACTGATCTCATCACCATATAAGTCCTTAACACCCCTTTTTGGGCAAATCCCTGCCTCACCACCCTTCTGTAGCATTATGGACTCACCTTGCCCTCCCTGATCTGTTTTTGACCTCCTCTGTATCAAGATGACTGCTCATTCCTCCCACTGTAAATCCCTCCATTCCAAAGCCCTTCCCAAAGTATCCCCCACTAACCCAGGCACTAGTTCACTTGACACTGACTCTAGAACTCAGAAAAACCTACCAGGATTGCAGCCTTGAACAGGACCACCTCCTGTTCACCTTTACATATTTTGTTTAGACCTGCACCAAATCCATAAACATCTGAACAGTGATGAGGTGTCAAGGATCTTCTTTAGGGTGTGTGTCATCCCACTAAGAACCACTGAACTAACAGCCTATCATGAAGATCTGGGTAACCCCTCATCCAACTAACAACTGGGTAAGGCCCAGTAGGCAACCAGAAACAGCAGATGATGCCAGCCCATGGGTCACCCGCAACATCACGTAATGAATTATCTGGTCCTCTGGAATAGACCATATCATAGGCAGGCCCTTCCTTCTCTGAAATTGCAGAAAATCATAAAAACTCCTGTCATAAGCCCCAAATGTCTGCAGCACTACCAATTTTGGTACTACTGTGACAGCCATGGATACACAGGGCCACCAGAATCTGTTCAGGTTCCTTGTTGGCTCCCAGTGCCAGTCCAGCGATCTGTCCGCTTGTAAGGCCATTATCAATCCTGGGCAGAATATCTGGCAAAATATATATATATTAAAGTTTAAACACTTCATACAGATGACCTTTCTAAACTCATAACCCTGGGCAATCTGGGGAACTGGCGTTGATAACATGAACCACTTCCATGTTGTCATCACTCCAGAAACACACTTATTTGCAAACCTGTTCCCCAAATAGGCACTGCAATTAAACTATAAAAGAATTCCAGAAATAATATATCCTTTACTAATCCCTTTTTGTAACCAACTAGTGGGCCATTTCTGAGACCACCACCTCTTTGGTAAAATATCCCAAAGCCTATTCATCCCATTGCATCTGAGTGAAGCTTTAAATCTGCCTCAATCATTAATTCTTCCATCCAAAAAGACACTCTCCATTAAAATTATTCAGAAACTCCTGCATTTCTTTATTAATCCTCATAAAATGGTTGGGCCGAGATATTCCAGGAGTGGCAACTGATGGGTCAAAAATGCCCACCCTGAGGAGAACAGCTCAGTGTGCAAAGTTAAGATGCTAACACTAGATAGCAGTTCCCACAGTTTAATGTTTGTGGCTACTCAAGCCTGATAGTCAATCCTAAAAGTTTCCCCAGTTTATCCTCAGGGAGTCTCAATATACTACCCTGAGTGTCTATCTCAATCCAGAGGTAAGTCATTTTACTAGAGGGCACCTCTGTTTTTTCATCTCTCAAGAGATACTCCTAATCTAGCAGCCAGGCTAGCACACTCCTCAGAATCTGCCCTACCTGCAAACAAAGATGATGTCTAAATAGCATACTACTTGCGCCACTGCCCATTCCAGCATTGTGCTGAATTTTTCAAATGCTGAGTGTACAATGTGGTATGTCCCACCAAATTTCTAGCTGTACTCTTAGTCTAAATCACTCATCATTGTTAAACCAAGCCATGACCTTGAATGTAGCATACGCCTGCTGGCATTGGGTCCATATGTTTGAACAATGCTGGACTTATCTCTGAGTATTTCTCTGACATCACACCTTCAGATTTTAAAAAGTGACTTTCTAGTTTTCCCAGATTCCAGCCAACCTCGTTCTTTTGCTTACTCCCTTTTCTCATTCCCTTGCTTACTCCCTCTCATTACCTGTCCTGGCTTATGTTCCGTCAGAGCTTCCCTGTGCAGCAGAGATAATATGTCTTTATAGTCACCTCTCCATATCTTATCTTTACAAGTATAAACAAATGCACTACCAGTGGGTCTGACACGCCTACATATTATAACCATATTCATGACTAATAGCCATGGAGCCCTCAATGCCCTGAGGGCCTCCCCCATGACAGTGATCCTATCCCACGTATTCACATTTGCTGTCAGGGGAAGGGCTTTATTGACAATAAAAGCACTCCCTGGCTCTCCTACACAGAGAAAAATCTAGGCCCTACCAACTCCATTCTCCTCTTCAATTCACTTCACAGGTGTAATACGTAACCTGGCAGTAGAAAACGAAAGCCCATTCTGATGCACCAAGGTGGGCTGGAAGCTAGTTCTAGCAACAAGTGGCCTCCATGGAGAACATCTTGCCTCCAACACCTTCACACACTGTTCATCAGGAATTTTAGTTTGAGTTTCCTACATGGATTTGCCAGAAATATGGAAGTGCCAGAATAATAAACCATGAAGAGAGAGCACCCCATCTGCTACATAAGACTGAAATCACTGAGGGTTTTATAGATTAAAACCAACGTCTTGAATTCTAACCAGAATCCAATTATAAGTCAGGGTAAACTCTGGAGTACAGGTGTAAAATATTCCATAAAATAAAACAACTAAGTAAGCGGGAAGCTGCATTTGCACTGCATGAAGTCTTTGAGTGGTCTTCAACTGAGGCCACGTCTAGACTACCCGCCGTATCGGCGGGTTAAAATCGATTGCTCGGGGACCGATATATCGCATCTCATCTAGACGCGATATATCGATCCCTGAGCGCGCTTATATCGATTCCGGAACTCCACCAACCCCAACGGAGTTCCGGAATCAACATGGCGAGCCGCGGACATCGATCCCGCGCGGTGAGGACGGGTGAGTAAATCGATTTTAGATATTCGACTTCAGCTACGTTATTCACGTAGCTGAAGTTGCGTATCTAAAATCGATTTTCCCCCATAGTGTAGACCAGCCCTGTATCTCTAAGTAGAGCACACTGCAGTAATTCTGTCCATAGGTGACAAAGCATAATTGTGGCACCATCCACATCTAATAGGAACAGTCTCAACTTTGTCACTAAGTGAAAATAAACATAAGTGCTCTGGGTTGCTGCTACTGGCATCCATAAGATTGTGAACACTGGTAGCAAGGGAAAGGCAGTAACTCCTCAAATATCACCTCCATCAATTCCTTTCATTACCAGCATCACTTATGTCTTATCTGAGACAAACCTCAGACATCTAGTTTGCAAGTAAGCATCAGTCTCAGCCAGACACTGGTAAAAATGGTTGACTGTACCCTTCAGATCTGATGAAACAAATGTAGAGCATCAGTACATCAATGGCACAGCACTCAAAACTAGCTCCCCAAGCAACTTCACACAAGCCAAGAACAAGAGGGCTCCCTAAAAAGACCCTTATAGTTATCTGAATAAGAGAGGATCTCACGGCAAACCAACAGCCACCAAATACCATCCCCCTCTTGGGCCTCTCAAAGAATAGAAAGAAATCACACAGACACAGCTTCACAACACCATGTGATCAATAGTAAGAAGCTTCAGTCTCAAACAGAGAACCAGTTGATCACTGGGTAGCCTGGATACTAAAAATGTGACCTAATAGTGACACCTCTTGTTAATGTTTCCTAACGCTTCTCATTAAAAGTCCCTGTTCACAGTTGCTGATCATATGTTTGTTTTCTGCTACAAACTGAAGGTTGTGTGTGTGTGAGAGGCTGAAGGTTGTATGCGTCCGTGTGTGAGTGATAGATAGAGTGATTGTGATTTGTTCTGGTTTGGTTGTTGAGTCTCTTTCTTTGTTTTTTAAGTTTCAGCAAAATACCAGTACAGACATTTCTTAAAATAAAAGACGAGGGGAAAATGGGTAGTTTTGCCAAAATTAAGTATTTTTCCAACTTTTTTCTGAAGAGCTCTAGTGCATGCAAAGTTTGGAGCATGAATGTGAATTCAGACAGGGGACAATCCCGTGGTCAGAAAAGTATCTTTTGTTGTCCTCGTGAAAGTCCACCCAGATCTGGCTAAAAATTGTCATTTACACATGCTCTACAGAGCCTGTTAAAGGTCTGCTACTAAAATCTCTGAACATCCCAATCACATTGAACTTGCTCCCAAGCACAGAGCGAGAACTTTTGATAGGGAGAGGATACAGCAGGAATCTGGGTAATCTGGGTGCCGTGAGTCCTAGACTCAGATCCTCCACTGACTAGTGCTAATAATTGTGTTCTGTGTGCCACTTCCGTTCAAGAATCATAGCAGGGGCTAGTATTTAGTCCACGTCTCATTCCTTTAATCACACAGTCTTTCAGAGCACATATGTGTACAATGCATATGCTTTGCTTTGCGATCAATAATCATTAAACCACAATCCCCCTGCATAGCCAAGAACAGAAGTCAAGATTACTGATTCCCAACATTCCTCCGTTGCATTGTAAATACTTGTGGTTATACAAGACACAAGGGGGTACATTAAAGTTGCAAGAGCACCTTAATTCTGAAATTTTCTAACACTTCAGTGTGACTTTGCAGCCTTAACATCCTTTCAGTGTCGTGTTTTGCATGTAGTATAATACATATGATTAGCTAGAATACGTAACTGTCTGCCCCAGGACTATAAGCTGTACTTTTCTAAGTACATTAGAAGCTGACTCCCTCTAAAATGCTGGCAGCATCAACATTTAATCAATATGCATGTTCACCAGCAACGGTGACTAGTACATCTGTTCTGTGAAAAAACATACATACTGCCTCTAGTACAATCAGTGTAATTAAAAATTAACATGCATTAATTGTTAGAGCTGATGTAAACAGCTGATGTTCCACTTAGCCCTGTCTTCTGTATATATCATTAGGCAAAGTCAAATATTGTTAAGTAAACAAGCAACACTTACAAAAAGAAATAGAAAACTAATTTCAACTAAATAAATTGACAATATAGTGCAATTCATATTAAAAGAGTTGAGATAATTATTAGGCCATTGGACTAACAGAGGGAAAATCATAGAAGACACATTTAATTGTTTGAATCTCATTTCTGTAAATGTATTTAGACATTGTATGAAATGTAATTTGATTTGTGTGTGGTTATTGTACAGTATATTTCCAGAAGTGGAACAGGGACCACAACAGAGCTGAAATAAAAGTAAAAGTAAAAGTTTGTTATACAGGTGAAGCAAATAACTTTTAAAATACATCATTCTCAACCAATTGCTCTGGTATCCTCAGGAGAAATTCTGATATGATACACAATGTTAAAGGAGTTACTCTTCCCCAGACATGTCTGCATAATTCCCATCAATACCAGCAAGAGTTACATGCCCGCAACAAGGGGAGAATAGGAGTTAAATACTGCTTTCTTTTATCATTGTTATTTAAATGTCATAGCAAAATGATTTCTCAATTTTGTATACAAAACAGAAAATCTGCTCAGTACTGTATATTTCAAAGTTATTGCTTCAGATCACAGTGGTATAGCTACAGATTGCCTGGAGGGTGTCAGCTGCCCGTACCCCCAGGCTCTTCTTCCCTCTGTTGAGACATGCAGTTCTGGGTGCTTCTACTGTCAATCTAACACTTCTTCCTGAAACTAATTGAAAACTGAAGTTTAAGGGCATTCCCAGGTAAGCATCACGTACTCTGAAAACATTGTCTAATGACCAGACAATACCATCTCTTCTTGGCTGCCATTCTGGGGGACAGGAGGAGGAATGGGGGGGAACAGTACACAAAGGAAGATTCCTTGGCAAGAGAAGAAAGTAGCAGAGCTGTCAAAGTTCTATGCAGGAACTGTATAGAATGACAGTAACTAACATTTTTAAAAAGATATGCTGCAGCATCACTTTACAGTAGAGGGGATAAACAACTTCTAATCCTGTAACCACAACGTAAGTATGTATGACTCTTATACATATTGTATGTCTTTCAATGACACGGTAAATTATGGCTGAGAGAGCAATTACTAATTCCTTGGTAGTTTCTTGTCATCTAAATCAGTGATAAATTAGTCAAATTAATTTAGGTTCCAAATTTAGGCTTAGGTGTTGAAAAACCCACTGATACCAATACGAGTAGAAATGTTCTAATGATTTTTTAAGAAGAAAAATCCAGTGACCTAGATAATTCTCGCCATGGGTTACTACTGCTTGGAGGTCTGGAAATCCTGCTTGTTTGAACCCATGTTGTTTCTGCATGACTCCTTGCGTAGGGAGCTGGGATTCTCCTCCACCTCTATGGAAAGGGGAAAGAATTTGCTCCCTTAAATCACAAATCTCTTGAGACATGCTGGAGGCCCAGGACATCTGCTTCATAGTTCAAGCCTGTCTTCCACAATATCATGGCTTGACTAGTGTTTCCCTGGGATTCTCCAGCACCCAGTGACCTTGATGCAAAGTAATGCACACTGGAAAACAATCCCAATGATACATATAAAATGATGGGGTCTAAATTAGCTGTTGCCACTCAAGAAAGATCTTAGAGTCATTGTGGATTGTTCTCTGAAAACATCCATTCAGTGCGCAGTGAAAAAAAAAGCTAACAATGTTGGGAATCATTAAGAAAGGGATAGATAATCAGACAGAAAAATATCATATTGCCTCTCTATAAATCCATGGTACACTCACACCTTGAATAATGCATGCAGATTTGGTCATCCCATCTCAAAAAAGAGTATTGAAATCAGAAAAAGTACAGAAAAGGGCAATAGAAGTGATTAGGGGTATGGAACAGTTTCCATATGAGGAGAGACTAATAAGACTGGGACTTTTCAGTTTGGAAAAGAGATGATTAAGGGGAGATATGATAGAGGTCTATAAAATCATGACTGGTGGAGAAAGTAAATAAAGAAGTGTCATTTACTCCTTCTAATAACACCAGAACTAGGGGTCACCAAATGAAATGAATAGGCAGTAGATTTAAAACAAACAAAAGAAATTATTTCTTCATAAAATGTACAGTCAACCTGTGGAACTCTTTGCCAGAGGATGTTATGAAGGCTAAGACTATAATAGGGTTTAAAAAAGAACTAGATAAGTTCAGGAAGGATAAGTTCATCAATAGGATGGGCCTGGATGCAAAACCATGGTGTGAAGTTTGGCTGATGCTGGGAATGGGCTGCTGTTTGGCAGATGGTGGGAATGGGCAACAGGGGATGGACAACTTGATTATTGCCTATTCAGGTAATTCCCTCTGACACACCTGGCATTGGTCACTATTGGAAGATAGGATACTGGGTTAATAGACCATTGGTCTGACCCAGTATGGCCGTTCTTATGATTCTTCCTTCAGGAAAGTATTCAGAATATAGAGGAAAGACTAAGAAAGATGACAATGACATGGCTGTTTTAATCATGTATTTCCAGTAAGGGAGTGGGGGGACTATTCAGAAGAGAGTACATGCTCTAGCTCACTCTTCCTGCATCTCATCTACCTTTCACAACCCAAAGAGCCCAGATGATTGTGAGACACTAACCTTGGGGGTTCCATTGAAATGGCATGATTTCCTCCATTTTGTCCCTTTCAACAAAATATCTGGAAATTTCAGGTTAAAATGCAACCATTCCTGGAATCTTAAAATAATCCCTAGAGATATCTATAATATCTACTATTTACCAAATTACCATTCATGAAAATATTTCAGTAATAAGGACAAAATCATCATCAATTTCAATCATATTTGTTGTAACATTATTTGTGAAGGGTTCTAAAGCCAATCTGGAAATTTGTTAGCAGTACCTGTTGGTGTCAGAGAACTATAAATGATATAAGGTAAATTACACAATAACATTCATTCAAAACAAAGCCTAAATGTAATTTAACTTTAAAGTTAGCCACAACAAAATATAGAACACAAGATAAAGATGAGAAGTTTGATGGAGTTTCATGTCTGAACTATATTTTAACTTTCATAATGTATTCCATTTGATTATGGTTTGGAGTTCTAACGTACAGTAGATCCACGGTGGCACTCAATCTAATAATGCTAAGGGACATTAATAAATGCCCTAATTCCTGGAGAGCTTATGGCATCATTGTTTTACTTAGATGGCTTTAATTAGACTGAGGTAATTTGAATTATTATCATTTTAAAGAACAGCACACACCTTGAAGAGAAAGTTCCTATCTGACTCTACTCCTTTGGAATTCCAATAAAGGCTCACAAGCACTGCTCAGCTGTTTCAAAACAATATCAGTCTAGTGATGAACCAAATTAGTTCTGATTTGTGCTATTTAATGTACTAATGGCTTGACTAGTTAGCTAGATAATTACAGTGTATGATTTATCCAACTCATTTATAAATATTTATATTAATGGATAGATTAACCTTTGGAATTTCTTTCCTGCAATCCCATTGGTTAAAGCAGGATCACTTGACAAAAAACGGTGCCTGCTGTTGCCTGCAAACAAGCAATAGAGCACCTAGCAGGAACATTATACAGCTCTCAACATCAGTGGTGATGTCTAAAGTGGACAGATGAAGGAGGCTCTCCTGCCAGCTTCTCACTGGCTTCTCCTCAACAGTTAGTGAAGTTAGTCCTCTCACTTTGCCAAAACCAATTCCTCTAGGAGGGAAATGGCTCTCTCCTTACTTGTTACTTCCTACTTATTAAGCCAGAAATATTGAGAACATCACCCTCTCAGTATCGTAGCACATTCCAAGCCCAACTGAAAAAAAGATATATGAAAACAACAAATAGGGAAAAATTCATCTAAAGTTTTCATACCTCCAAAAATGTTCAGGATTCACTGAAGATTTTAATGAGGGTTTTGGTTAACTCAAGATTTATCTGAATTGGGTTGTTCATCCAAGCTGTAAGACAGTCAGAATTTCAAGAAAATATGTCTTGATATAGGGCTAGAAACGCCACCTATGCATGACTATGTGTCTGAAAAATCCAGTACTGCATTTGAGTAGACATAACCAGTGTACTGGAGTCAGCTGAAGGAATGTATTCCATCATTGCCTTTTCTAGACCAGGATTTAGGGAGACCCTGGCTCTCTTAGTCAGTCTGGAAGCTAGGGAGCCATATACAATGACCAGATCAGTCTTTCTGTCTAGGTGAACCTGTGACCATCATGTTTGCATGTCCCCTGTTCTGTTTTAGCCACATTCTGCCATATATTTCCTGCTATAGCTGTCTCGGATGATGACCCAGCACATGTTGTTCACTTTAAGAACACTTTCACTGCAGATTTGACAAAAGGCAAAAAAGGTATCAATATGAGATTTCTAAAGATAGCTACAGCATTCAACCCAAGGTTTAAGAATCTGAAATGCCTTCCCAAACCAGAGGGGGATGAGGTGTGGAGCTTGCTTTCAGAAGTCTTAAAAGAGCAACACTCCAATGTAGAAACTACAGAACCCAAACCATTGAAACAGAAAATCAACATGTGTCAGTCCACGCTGGTGACATCTGACTCGGACAATGAAAATCAACATGCGTTGGTCCACACTGATTTGGGTTGTTATCGAGCAGAACCCATAATCAGCATGGACGCATGTCCTCTGGAATGGTGGTTGAAGCATGAAGAGACATGAATCTTTAGCATGTAAATATCTTGCGACACTGGCTACAACAGTGCCATGAGAATGCCTGTTGTCACTTTCAGGTGACATTGTAAACAAGAAGCGGGCAGCATTATCTCCTGCAAATATAAACAAACTTCTTTGTCTGAGCAATTGGCTGAACAAGAAGTAGGACTGAGTGGACTTGCAGGCTTTAAAATTTTACAGTTTTATTTCTGAATGCAGCTTTATTTGTACATAATTCTACATTTGTAAGTTCAACTTTCATGATAAAGAGATTGCATTACAGTACTTAGTATTTTTCAATTCACCTAATACATTTCTTTTGTTTTTTTACAGTGCAAATATTTGTAATAAAAAATAAATACAAAGTGAGCACGGTCCACTTTGTATTGTGTTGTAACTGAAATCAACAATTTGAAAATGTAGAAAACATGCAAAACTTTTTTAAAAAATGGTATTCTATTATTGTTTAAAAGAGCGATTAATCACAATTAATTTTTTTAATCGCTTGACAGCCCTAATGTTTATTATTAAATCCTACAGCTGCTAAAATACTTTACTAATATATCTTCAGTGGAAAATGATCTAGGGAAATAGTATTTATATGTTTAGCAAGACTAACAGAATCATGTTTATTATATTATTTTATTATATTAAACAAATTCTTATGAAACTACTGATTGTTACACAAAAGAAAATGTGTAACAATATAAATTTAAAAATATCACTCACAGAATTTTCTCTCTAAAAAGGCAGTGCTTAACTATGCTTTCCAACTAAAAGAAAATGGCTTCAGTTTTCCAAGAATAAACCATGTTACTTAAATTCAGGTTTGGTTCAGATTCTGGACCTTATTGTAAGTGGAAAAATTTTCTCCCCTATAAAGATTATGCCAATGTTTTGCAGTGATGCATGAGCATTTCATTCTAATGTATAGCTATCCATCCAATATTCCTTATTATCTCAAAACCTGTGTCATCATAGTTTTCCATTCAAAGTGTTTCTATGTTCTGTGAAAATTTTCAATTTTGGTGAAAAAAAATCAAAAGCTGAAAATTTTCTGCCAAAAAATGAAAATTTCAATTTGGAAATGCAGTGCACTCCAACTGCCATGATGTATCACAGTCCTCTTGCTGAGCTGCTAAGGTGCACAGTGAGAGTGAGTGACACTGCAAAACTTTTTGGTTTTAAGGTGTTTGGTATTTTAACAAAAGTTGAAGTTTTCTGCAGAAAGCAGAACTCCCCAGAAAACATTTTGGTTCAGTCAAAGCCCCATTTTAACCAGCTGTAATGCAGAGGTAAAATAATAATGTGTTGTTTGTTAATTATTCATCTAATGGCAAGCTTCAGAAGAGACAGTCAGAAAAGCCTCCCACACCCCCAAAATCTCAAGGCAGCCAGTATTTGAGAAACTACAAGTTTGTTTAATTTTTTTCCCCCTTCGGTTTCTTCAGTACCCTGCCAACCTTGATGAACTAGCTGGAGCTTATAAAAGAAACGGCCATATTCTCCAGTGTGATGAAGTTCCTCAACACAAATATTGTCATATTCCTTCAGACTATGCTCAGTTGGCAAGGAAGTGTGTACATACACATATAATGTTTTCTTCTACTGGATAAAATCAGAACTGTTCAACTGTATGTCATTGGCCCTATTCTTCTAAGAGCTAATCCTGATTCTCTTACAGCTTAAGAAGGTTTGAAGCAAAAGGGCATGTATGAGTCCCACCCCCTCTTGCCATGAAGTTGAGTGACCATGGCCTGCATAATAATATCAAGCATGAGGTTCCTAGCTAGCCACTGCTTTGTCACAACATAATAGACTGCAGCATCAGTTCTTATATGACTATTTTAGAATTACTTGTTTTGCATAGCTATTTGTTGTAAACTCTGTACTTACCATTTTGTATAGCTTCCCCACACACAGAGTATTTCATTTTGCACTCACAATGGTATCTCTCCAATACCTCTGAATTTATGTTATGTTAATGTTGGATCAAATATAATCTGAATGCACATATTTAACCACCTTCATGGAATCAGTTCAGATGCTGAGAGTTAAAAATCAGTAGATAAAATCCAGCTCTGATAAATTAAAAAGCTTCCAGCTATGCACATTAGTTCAGTCTAGGAACCTCATGTGTATGGGCAGTAATGAGAGGTGAGCAGCAATGAGAGAAGATCTATATATAAATGAACAAGACTGTTATACCACAATTCTCCATGAATGCTGCATGTAGGGTGTGTTTCAAGTGTAGCACAGAACTGTTTTTTTTTTCTCCTCCTCCTGCTCTGTCTCTGCATATTGGCAGCTTTAACATACATCATAGTTTTGCAGTCTGCTCATGAAGCTGGAATCTGGTAAGAAAGTGTACAGTGATCCTGAAGCAATCTTTGTGGTTTCCATTGCACAGCTAGCAGGTATACTAACCTCTAGGCTTGGCATCATTACTGTGACATTACTTGTACACCAAAGACAGACTCAACCCCTAGGGAGAATAGAGATGGAATAGGTTACAAATGAGCCTTTTGAGACTTCAGCCAGCTGTACTGCAAATTTGCAAGTGTTGATAGTGCACTGCGATGAACTGCAGCTTCTGTTTTGTCCAAACTGCTTTAGGCAATAGTGCATTTTCGGGTATGCTCTGTGGGCTATGAATCAGAAGAGATAGCAGTGCAACAGAATGAAAGAAAAGAAGTAGCGACCATGGAAAGAAGTGAATTTTAAAATTGATCCTTAAGTACGTTAAGGGCTTGGCTACACTTGCTGGTGTGCAGCGCTGAGAGTTACAACTGTCTTCGTACAGCTGTGTAGGGAAAGCGCTGGAGTGTGGCCACATTGACAGCTACCAGCACTGCAGCGTGGCCACATTTGCAGCGGTGTTGGGAACGGTGCATTATGGGAAGCTATCTCACAGAGCACCGCTTCCCATTTTGGCGCCATGGGTTGTGATAAGGGCGTGGAGGGTACGGGTCATTCTGCTTCCTGTCCCAACGCCCCGTGATGCATCGCTTCACATCCCAGCAATCCCTGTTTTTCTGTCCACGTTTGGTGCCATCTTGACTCTCTCAACCATTTCTGTGCAGCGCGATTTCAGTGGGAAAGGGAGCCTGAATTGCAGAGGAGTATGCTGACAAGTCTCGCCAGCACATCACGTTTGGCAGTTGAGCTATTCCTTAAGATCCAAAGTGATGAGAAGTCCGACGATGATAGCAAGTTGCCTGCGCGTAATGACACTAAATGCTTTCTGGCATCTTCACGGAAATTGTCTCAGCACCAATGGAAGCCACTTTGGGCTCGGGAAACAAGCAACTGAATTGGTGGGAGTCCACATCGTCATTGGAAGTCTGGGTGATAAGCAGAGCTCAGAACTTATCGGATTGAGACAGAAGCACCCTTGTGAGGCGAGTACTTTGTATGGAGCTATGTCTCGCCATGTGCCACCTACTGATTTCCGTTTCGCTTGATCATCTCACGAGATGAGAGCTGACGCGCT
>NC_133778.1:50377496-50381286 GCF_003597395.2 Chelonoidis abingdonii | reverse complement strand
GGCTGAACAGGCATTCTGGGATACCTCCAAATACCTCTGGAGGCCAATAACAGCACTTTTGGTGGCCACACTGGCGGAGCTGCGCTGCATCACCAGCACTGCAGTCATTATTCCTCAGGCTGAGGTTGAGTACAGCCAGCACTGTAGCCAGGGAGATACAGCGCTGTATGTGCCTTGCAAGTGTGGACAGTGAGTGAGTTGCAGCACTGTAAAGCCACCACCAACACTGCAACTCTCCAGTGTAGTCAAGCCCTAACACAGAATTGTGCATCTAGACCAGATGAATACATCCATTTACAAAAGAATGGATATTGATCAAGCGTGCACTGTGCCATCGCTCCCATTTTAAACCTTGTTTCTGTCCAACCCCAAAAACATGATTAAATTATTATAAAGTGGGAGCATAACTGGTTTAAAAAACCCCAAACATACTGAAACAGTAGTTTGTCAGCTGTTCCCTGTCAAACGGGGAGGACACAGGTAGTGGGATTCCATAGAGGTCTGTCTAAGTATTGATACTATTCAATGTTTTTCCTAATGACTTGAATATCGGAGTGGACAGTAAAATCTGAAGATGACACCAAGCTGGAAGGAGTTGCCAGCACTTTGGAGGAGAGGATTAAAATTCAAAATGACCTTGGTAAATTGGAAAACTGGCCTGAAATCAATAAAGACAAGTACAAAGTACTACACTTGGGAAGGAAAAAATCAACTGAACAAATACAAAATGGGGAACAATTGACTGAGCAGTAGTATTGCTGAAAAGGATCTGGGCATTATAGTGGATCACAAATTGAATGTGAGCCAACATGATACAGTTGCAAGAAAGGGTAATATTCTGGGATGTATTAACAGGAGTGTTGTATATAAAATACAGGAAGTAAATGTTCTGCTCTACACAGCACTGGAGTGAGCCTCATCTGAAGTAATACGCCCAGTTTTGGGCACCACACTAAGGGTACGTCTACACTATGAAATTAGGTTGATTTATAGAAGTCTTTTTTAATAAATGTTTTTATACAGTCGATTCTGTGTGTCCCCACACAAAATGCTCTAAGTGCATTAACTCGGCGGATTGCGTCCACAGTACCAAGGCTAGCGTCAACTTCCAGAGCATTGCACTGTGGGAAGCTATGGGTAGCTATCCCACAGTTCCCGCAGTCTCCATCGCCCACTGGAATTCTGGGTTGAGATCCCAATGTCTGATGGGGGCAAAAACAGTGTCATGGGTGGTTCTGGGTACATGTCGTCAGGCCCCACTCCCTCCCTCCGTGAAAGCAACAGCAGACAATCGTTTCGAGCCTTTTTTTCCTGGGTTTCCTGTGCAGATGCCATACCATGGCAAGCATGGAGCCCGCTCAGCTCACCATCATCGTACATCTCCTGGGTGCTGGCAGACATGGGACTGCATTGCTTCATGGCAGCAGTTCATTGCCTTTTGGCAGCAGACGGTGCATTACAACTGGTAGCCATCATCATCGTACTCCTGGGTGCTCTTTTAGCCGACCTCGTGAGGTCGGTCAGGGGCACCTGGGCAGACATGGGGGGAGTGACTCAGCCAGGTCATTCCCCAGTCATACTACACCATCTTCTGCCGAGCACCCAGGAGATGACAATGGCTAGCTGTCGTACTGCACCATCTGCTGCCAGCCTAAGATGTATAAGATAGATGGAGTGGATCAAAACAAGAAATAGATCAGATTTGCTTTGTATTCATTTGTATTTTTTTGCTCCCCCTTCCCCCATGAAATCAACAGCCTGATAAACCCAGGATTTTGAGTTCAATCCTTGAGGGGGCCATTCTGTGTGACAGTTGTTTGTGTTTCTCCTTGATGCAAAGTCACCCCCTCTGTGGATTTTAATTCCCTGTAAGCCATGTCATCAGTTGCCCCAACCACCATTAGAGTAACTGCAGACAATTGTTTCCTGCCTTTTTTTCAGTACAGATGCCATAACACTGGGAACATGGAGCCTGCTCAGATCACTGCAGCAATAATAGCACTGTCACACATTATCCTGCAGTATATGCAGAATCAGAACCTGCAAAAGCAAAACCAAGCGAGGAAGCAACGGCAGCACGGTGACAAGAGTGATCAGGACATAGACATGGACACTTTTATGGTACTTTTCAATGGGGCTGTAAGCACTGATGGATCACAAGGGACATTTCACCAACATCAATGTGGGATCGCCGGAAAAGACACATGACATTTGCATCTTCAGGAACTCTGGTCTGTTTCAAAAGCTGCAGGAAGGGACTTTCTTCCCAGACCAGAAAATAACGGTTGCAGGTGTTGAAATGCCTATAGTTATCCTTGGGGACCCAGCCTATCCCTTAACGCCATGGCTCCTGAAGCCATACACAGGCAGCCTGGACAGTAGTCAGGAGCTGTTCAACTATAAGCTGAGCAAGTGCAGAATGGTGGTAAAATGTGCATTTGGACATTTAAAAGCGAGCTGGCACAGTTTGCTGACTCGGATAGAACTCAGCGAAACCAATATTCCTATTGTCATTACTGCATGCTGTGCGCTCCACAACATCTGTGAGAGTAAGGAGGAGACATTTATGGTGGGGTGGGAGGTTGAGGCAAATCGTCTCAAATCACTGATTATGCGCAGCCAGACATCTGGGTGGTTAGAAGAGTACAGGAGGGTGCAGTGCACATCAGAGAAGCTTTGAATACCAGTTTCATGACTGGCCAGGCTACAGTGTGAAAGTTCTGTTTGTTTCTCCTTGATGAACCCTTACCCCTTGATTCATTCTACTTCCCTGTAAGCTAACCACCCTCCCCTCCCGCCTTCGATCACTGCCTGCGGAGGCAATAAACTCATTGTTGCTTCACATTCATGCATTCTTTATTAATTCATCACCCAAATAGAGGGATAACTGCCAAGGTAGCCCAGCATGGATGGGGGAGGAGGGAAGGACAAGGCCACACTGCACTTTAAAACTTCAAAACTTATTGAATGCCAGCTTTTGGTTGCTTGGGCAATCCTCTGGGGTGGAGTGGCTGGGTGGCCAGAGGCCCCCCCGCCCCATTCTTGGGCATCTGGGTGAGGAGGCTGTGGAACTTGGGGAGGAGGGCGGTTGGTTACACAGGGGCTGTAGCGGCAGACTGTGCTCCTGCTGCCTTTCCTGCAGCTCAACCATATGCTTGAGCATATGAGTTTGATGCTCCAGTAGCCATAGCATTTACTCCTGCCTTCTGTCAGCAAGCTGACGCCACCTATCACCTTCAGCCCGCCACTTACTCTCTTCAGCCCGCCACCTCTCTTCGCATTCATACTGTGCTTTCCTGCACTGTGACATTGTCTGCCTCCACACATTCTGCTGTGCTTTGCCAGTGTGGGAGGACAGCATGAGCTCAGAGAACATTTCATCCCGAGTGCGTTTTTTTCACCTTCTAATCTTCGCTAGCCTCTGGGAAGGAGAAACATATGCAGTTGGTGGAGGAAAAAAAAGGGAGAGTGGCAGTTAAAAAAACACATTTTATACAACAGTTAAAAAAACACATTTTATACAACAATGGGTACACTTTTTCACATTAAACCTTGCTGTTAATATTACACAGCACATGTGCTTTCATTACAAGGTCGCATTTTGATGGCTTCACCCCTTCTCCCACCGTGCAGCTAACAGCAGGGAACATTTCTATTCAGCCACAGGCAAACAGCCCAGCAGGAATGGGTACCTCTGAATGTCCCCTTAATCAACCTATTTCAACCAGGTGACCAGGAATGACATTAGTCTCCTGAGGATAACACAGAGAGATAAAGAACAGATGCCGTT
>NC_133778.1:50370816-50376317 GCF_003597395.2 Chelonoidis abingdonii | reverse complement strand
CAGGGCCACTTTCAGCGCTAATCCCCTCATCGGAGGTGGAGTAAAGAAATCAATTTTATGAGCCCTTTAAGTCGAAAAAAAGGCCTTTTTCATGTGGATGGGTGCAAGGTTAAATCAAGGTAATGCTGCTCAATTTGACCTAAAATTGTAGTGTAGACCAGGCCTAAGAAATATGTGGACAAAATGGAGGAGGTCCAGAGGAAAGCAGCAAAAATGATGGAAGGTTTAGAAACCTGACCTACAAGGAAAGGGTATAAAAAATAGTCATATTTAGTCTTCAGAAAATAAGATGGATGGGGAGACCTGATAAGTATCTTCAAATAAGTGAAGCACTGTTATAAAGAGGACAGTGATTAATTGTTCTCCATGTCCACTGACAGTAGGACAAGCAGCTTAATTTGCACCAACAGAGACTTAGGTTAGATAGTAGGAAAATCTTTCTAACTAGAAGAACAGTTAAGTACTAGAATAGGTTGCCAATGAAGGTTGTGGAATCCTCATTCTTCGAGGTTTTAAAGAACAGGTTAAAACAAACATCTCTCAGGCATGGTCTTGGTATACTTGGTCCTGCCTCAGTGCAGAGGGATGGACTAGATGACCTCTTGAGGTCCCTTTCAGGCCTATATTTCTATGATATCTATGAAAACGTGTCAGCAATTTGAAAGGTAAATGCACCAAATTACAATAGATTCCTATTTATTATTCATGCATTGAGAACATAGTGCACCTGAAACTAACACTCCCACTGTAAAAGCCATGGGAGGGGGGAAAGATCACTCAAGAAATCCTAAATGATTCACTTTTCAGGAAGCATGCAACAGAAATTCTGCAAAGAGGTTTGTCCCTCACAGAAAGGAGGGTGCTGCTTCCAAACTTTTCAGATCCCAGGTCATCCACTTCGAGAGGTTCCTTTGCACTATTCTCCACCCTGCTCCATCCCCAACAATGCGGTTCTGTCAAGCATCATGCTGCCATTGGATGCCCCACTGCAACTGCACCCTACATTTTCACCAGGTATTGACAATTATCTTAACAGCATTAACTTCTGCTAGTTATTCTGGCAGGAATACCATTTGATTCAGAGAGGAGCATGTAGCAAATATTCCCTCTCTCTCCCACATAGACACACTCAAAGCTGCAATGTGCTGAGTTAGTACAGACAGACTTCTGTGGGCTCCCAGAAATGAGGAAGCACGATGTAGAACTGCTGATGCACCCCTCCCCAATGCTTTGAGAAAAATTTACATCCCTTTTAACTCCCATTTCCTCTCCATGGAATGGAAGGAAGACTATAAGGCCAAAATGAGATTTGTGGCCTTTTAAAATAAATAAATCCTTGAAAATGTAATAGCCTCCAATGTGGCTATATTCGCTGATAAAACGTTTAATGAAATATGCCATTCCCAGTACAAATAATTGTCTTTGTTTTCATCATTTTGCCTAGTGCATCGTAGCGGGCTACAGAGTACTATAAGATTTTTCTGATCTATAATCAGACAGTACATAAAATCCTAATGTAAATGAAGATTTTGCTATTTGGAGTGGTCAAATTTCCATTTTCAAACAAATCACATTTTAAAATTGAGGCTGGCATTTTGGTTTGCTCTGAGTTTTAGGATAATAGCAAATTACACAGAAAATCTACCAATTCTTTGTCAAGTGAACTACGCAAAAAAGAACTATTAGTTCATAGTTCATCTGTGAGAGGGGGAGAGACATCCTGAATAATAATTTTTTTAGACTATGAGGACCATTTATTTGCAAATAGCTCTATTATTTGTAGATTTAAATATGTCAGAATTATTTAATAAATCATTGCTCTTGGGATTAGAGATGTTGCTGTTTGTGTTTTTTTAGGGTGACCAGATAGCAAGTGTAAGAAATCCGGACAGGGTGGGGGGGTAAGAGGTGCCTATGTAAGAAAAAGCCCTCAAAATCAGGACTGTCCCTAGAAAATTGGGACATCTGGTCACCCTAGGTTTTGTTTTTTGTTTTTTTGTTTGTTTTAATATATCCATTGTTTCAACAGAGAAAAAATTTACAGCTTTAATACATAACATGTACTTTCACTTATAACAATGACTTTAATATATAAGATGAAGATGCGGGGACATATTCTCTTCTCATTTACACTGATGTAAATCTAGAGTAACTCAATTCAAGTCAATGAACTCCCATGTGAACAAGATCAGATTCTGGCCTCACCTAAGTGCTTAGTTTTTGCTTTCAACTCCTTGTAATTAGTTTTAATTGTCATAACTGGCAAAAAGCAGGATTCCTGCTTCAAATCTTGTACTTACAGATGAAGACTTAAAATTGTGTATTCATTTTTTGATAAAAAGAAAGAAGTCCTAAATATTATTATATCCACTAGTCTGTGTATGAACTGCTTCTACCTCTCCCCAAAATATAATTTTACATTGATTTTTAATTATTTTAAATATATTTCTTAGTAGGTTTTATGTTGGATTGTTTTTCTTTTGTTGAGATAGTAGTTGGAAGAGGAAGTTTCTTTATTTGGGGTTAATTTTTGTAGGAACTCTAAAGTGTAATTGTATTAAGATGCATCAGAAGGCAGAGTTTCAGGCACTGTTGTTTAGAAATTGAAGTCCACCAGGCACAAATATAGAAAAAAAAAATAAAAACATAAAACAAAGACTGGTTGGCTAAATTAATCTAGTATTCCATTTTTTAATGCCAAGGCCCTGAGGCGTAACCCATACAGGAAATTATCTGTGAATCAAGCTTTGACTCAAATGAGGAAAAGAAATTCCATTGAGAATTCACCACATTGGTTACAGCACAGGGACATACCCATCCGTAAATAAATGTATTTTGGCTTTTGAGCCCTGCTTACATGATGTTAATTATGCATAAAGCTGTGTGTACTTCTGTAACAACACTATTAGTAATTTCCTATTAGAAGTTTGTTAAATAACGAATAATCTTCTGTATGTATTTATATTTTGTTTTATAATCCTATGAAGTGTTTCAATGAGGAGTCCATTTGGGATTTGCTTTTGCTTTTTAAATTCTGAATAAAATTGTGATTTGCAGTGACTAATGACAGTATTGGCTTCAGCTAGTGCAGTCAGATACTGTGGAAGCTTCTCCCCAAAGCTCTGCCAACATATTTTAGTCCTAACCTGAAATATCCCTAGTATTCTAATTCTAGATCCACTTGGAGTAGTCAGTTGCTCATTATGATGAATTATGCTAAGCTACATGATGATGTTGTGATGATCATAAAGAGAGGCTAGAGGAAGACCTAGGGTTGCCAACTTCTAATCTCACAAAACTGAACACCCTAGCCCCGCCCCTTCCCTGAGGCCCCACCCCCTCTCCCACTCTTCTCCGAGGCCCTGCCCCCACTTACTAAATTCCCCCTCCCTCAGTGGCTCACTGTCCTCCCGCATCACTCACTTTCCCAGCCAATGGGAGTGCGGAGCTGGTGCTTAGGGCAGGGACCGTAGGCGGATCCCAGTGGCCCACCTGCCTAGGAGCTGGACTTCTGGCCACTTCCGGGGTGTAGCACGGTGCCAGGACAGGTAGAGACTAACCTGCCTTAACACCGCAGCACTGCCGACCGGACCTTTAACGGCCCAGTCAGCAGTGGTGATTGGAGCTGCCAGGGTCCCTTTTTGACCGGGTGTTCCCATCGAAAACTGGATACCTGGTCACCCTAGGAAGACCATCCTATTCATTGTTAAGTGTGACCCTGTGAATTTAAATTTCCAGAAGTGACATTCTATATATTAATCCAGAACACAACACAACCCCACCTTCTGTCCTTGTCACTTTGGGGGTTGGTCTGTTTATTTCAGACATAGTCTCAAACTGAAACCCAAGGCCCAGCCTGCCAAATTTTGTAGGGTTAGTAATACAGATCAGGATCCAGATCAAATTTTAGCAGATAGGGCCTCTCTCTAGATCATTGTTTAAATTGAAAATGCAATTTAAAAAATTATAGATACAATTCTTAGTGGAATTTGGATGCAGTAGAAGAGGAAAAAGACAGACAGGCACCCTATCCAGGAAGCAGGCATATTTTTGTAACCACACTACAGCATAGTCTTATATATACGCTCATCTTACCGTAAAAGGGCCAAATCCTCAGTGCTGTTGATCTTCAACTTATGTTAACTTCTGTGGCAGATGAAAGCACTCAAAATTTCCCAGAAAGAACACACTACCCCCTGGCACCCATTCCTGAAAGCCTTCTGGGAAATCGGAGGTGTCGTTTGAGCATCTAGTAAAATTATTTGCTAGCAGATGGAGTCTGGTTTTACTGAAAGGACAGTATCAGCTCAATTCAGGCCTAAAATGCATGTTTTGTAAAACAGAACAAGCGAGCTTTCCTAAAGCCCCTATCACCATAGTAGACAGGCTTTCACAAAATCCAACATCTAAAGAATTGTTTCATTAATTTAAATTTGTTTTTATAAGAACAGCTTTTTAGTTGGATTTCAAACATTAATATAATAAGCACTGAGTTTCTCTTCCACAGAATTCAATACACTTTACAAAGGTGGGTAAATGTCATTATTCCCTTTTTACCAATGAAGAAACAGAGGCATATTTTATGGCTTGCCTAAGATCAGTTAGTTATCCAGCAGTGCAACCAGAAAGCCAAACCACATTTCATCAGCTCATCTTCCTCTACGCAGCCTTGTTCTATTTCATGAGAGTCAAAGTAAAACCAAAGTGAAACTAATTTATCTATTTTCCTTGGTTAAAGCTGAATGAAATGCAGGATGCAAACAGTATAATTTTTAAAAATTAGATTTTTAATTTTTTCCATTTTAATAAAGAATTTCTATTTAAAACAAAAAAGTTTTAAACTGACCGTATCTTTTTATAGGGAATTATAGAACTCTAAACATTTTACAGATGTTCCATGGAAAAACAGTATCTAATCTATTGTCATTCAGACAAAGCTTTACAGAACAGATACTTCCTCATGTTTCTCACAGTTGCCATCTACATTTGCCTGTATGAGGGTCATTTAGCTGCTCCATGGAAATCTGTGGCCGTTATCTCAAGGAGTAGTAGTAACTTGGAGCCTCACAAACACAGATTTAGCTAAACAAATGTAGGAACTCTAAAAGAGCGCAAAGAAGGCAGGAAGGAACTTCCAGTTGTTATAGTTCTGCCTTTCCCACAAGAAAACACAGCAACTTTATTGACAGGCATTGATATCTCAGCGAAATATTTTGGAGCTTTGATAAGGTTAAGAAATACTGACAATAACTGCTTATGTTAGACTATGTGATCCATTGGGTAGGGTCTTTTATAATGCACATACACATCTGTAAAAGCATGAAAACACATCTGGTGATATATGATTAATCGTCATATATCATCCTCCTGGATTTTACTTTGCAAAGGAAAGAATACTTCCTCCACCACTTAGAAACAGTCCTTTGACCTAGATTCCAATGAATCAAAGCTTCAAAATGGTAAGCCATTCTCATGGGCAGGGAGAGTAGCCTCTTCTATTT
>NC_133778.1:49955621-50030404 GCF_003597395.2 Chelonoidis abingdonii | reverse complement strand
CAGTTTCTGCTGCTGGTGGCTCTGCTGTTATTGTGTTGTTGCACTGCAGTTGGGAGTACACCTTGGATGGTTCTTTGGAGAACAGGGCATTTACTTTTTTGGCCTCTGCTTCTCTAGTGTATCTCCTTAGCCTGGTAGCCAGTGCTGTGAGCCTTTGTTTATTAGTTATATTAAAAAGCAAGGAGTCTGGTAAGTGAACAACATATATAATTTCTCATGCTTCTGTGTTTATAGTAACTCGCAGATTTGTTCTGCGATGTTCTTAAAAATTACTGCCTTGAACACCCAATGGAGGGCAGCAGGTGGGACATAACTGGAGGGATTGACACAATGGAGAACAGCTCATTTACAGTGTTGACATATCTAAGCTGTGAGCATATCCCACAGCACAACTGTCCTCTCTTTAATAATGCCTGCCAATCAAATATATGCTAGGGTGAAGGATCTTCCCATTTACAAGAGCCAGAAAAATATGTTGCCCCAAGATGCACACTAATTGGCTACACACTGTAGTAAGTCTGTGGCTTTTTAAAAAATGGAATTTATCACACAGACAGAAAACCTAAATTAATATGCGTATGAATTTCCCCTTATCTGTAAGCATGACTTCATTTACTCTGTGGCAAGTTGTACCTCTGTGCTGTGGCAAGGTCTCTGGAGTCTGTGGCACTCTGGTGGGACAAACTGAAATGTCTGCTGCAGCCAGCATCAAGCTGAACATGAACAAATTGAAGTCTTTAATATGAAAAGAAATAACACAATCAGTACAGAAGCTCTTGTTAATTTTGATACAAAATTTAATTCATTTTACATTGTTTTCCACATTCAGTGTTTCAGATTTTTGTATTGAAATCACACAGCTGCACCATAGAAATTATCAGGTGGAAGCTGGAGGCTTTGGCAGCTGGGTTGGGGAGATTTGGGGCTTTTGGAACTCGAAGTTGTGGGAGGAAGTTTTGAATTCTTGAATGAGCACCTTAGCTGCTTGTTTCTGCTAAAATGATCAGCAATGATAGTTTATTTTGGCATTTAATTAGGTTTCAGAGTCAACATGAATGAGGCAGTTAACACAGCTCAACTATGTTTACAGACTGCCTACAGACTCGGGAAGAAAATTCTTTGGTGGTTTATGTGGTGGTCATGTTTTCAAGGTTTTCTTCCCAAGTATGGGCAATAAGAAAAATAACTTAACCCTCCCCCCTCAGATTACCCAGCTAAGAATGGTATTAGGAGTAAATTCTGTGGCTGTAGTATCACAGAATACCTGTGGCCCTGGGAATATTGCACCAAAAGCTGCTGCAAGTTGTTCCTTCTCCTTTTTCAAACCATCCCTGTATATACATTGATTTTGTGCAGCAAAAGACACATTAATCACCTGGCTTAACTCATGGACTTGGAGCTGCTTTGTAATAACTTCTGAATATTGGTCACTAGGATATTTCCTGTATGAATATTGATTTAGTTTAATAGCAGGCTGTGAGAAAACAAGAGGGAGGAGACTGGCTCAAGATAAGGCACACCAAGTAAACACTTAAAGGTTATTACTGGACAGTGGGAGAGCCATTGGCTCAGAGGATACTGGCTCGACCTCCTGTGCAGCCTACCAAACTTGTTTGGAGAAGCAGGGCCAAAAGCCCAGGAACTGAGACCCAGGACTGAGAGTCAAATTTCTCTACCTTTAATTCTGTTGAATGGAAATGGTGTGCAGTATGTCAGTTCAAATATGTGCACAATCTTTTTGTTTCAAGATGCTCTTGATAAATGACATTTTATTATTCTGCATGTAGCCTTCTTAAGGGGGTTCCATTTTCAGCTTACAGTTAAAAACTAATCAAT
The DNA here is from genome assembly GCF_003597395.2 of Chelonoidis abingdonii. Classification (NCBI taxonomy): domain Eukaryota; kingdom Metazoa; phylum Chordata; order Testudines; family Testudinidae; genus Chelonoidis; species Chelonoidis abingdonii. The sequence goes on along the minus strand of NC_133778.1, from coordinate 50,028,568 downwards.
ATAAATCAACTAGTTAGGCCTGCCTGGGATATTGTCAATGAATGGGGTCCTATAGGTGTGCTTTTATAGGTAAGATAGATATGCATGTAGACTGTTTGTTTTGTTTTTTAAAAATCCCGCCCCCCCCCATTTTATGTTGTTCCCTGCTATTAGAATGAAACAATACTTTGTGACCAGAACGCTTCTGGTCACTGTATTCACCACTGGGCATAGACTCCTGAAAGGAAGAACTGCTGGTGTTGAACTCAGCTGCACCCACTGGTTATCCACAGGTGATACTCTACGTTCTGTAGCCTAGGGGCCAGTCTGAGAGTTGGAGAATTGCAGAATTCCACCCTAGGAGAGGGAGATGCATGAAGCCTGACACCTGGGGGTGGGGGGAGTGTACTCAGAGACCAGAATGGAGCTAGAGTTGCAGCTAACCTTGTAACTGTGTTGCTGACCATCACAAAGGGAACCACAGATTATCATGTGGCCTGTATTGAGGATATTGACTAGATTTTCCTTCCTTGTGGCTGGCTCACTCTCTCTGCTTTAAAGGAAGTAACATTTCCTTCCTTTAAAGCAGTTCTTTCTGCTATTGGGATGTCTGCCATTTTGGCCAGTACACTGGGGTTGCACCAAGGACCCCAGAGCTAAAAGCATTAGTTTCTGCAGCTTGCGTTAAAGAGCAAGGCCCTGTAATAAACTTGCATCCTCTGTCGAGCTGGCACAGAGGTTGATGTGTAATAAACAATGACTATTACACTATAAGGGTATGTGAATCTGGATGGGGCTAATAGGATGAATATTTTGCTTTGAAAGGGAAATAGATTTAAAAAAAAAAATCTTACTCTTAACAAATGATGGCCATGAGTTTAGTGTAAACCTACCTAGAGATAATCCAGGACAAATTATTATCAGAAATGCTTACTTTACAATTACTAGATCACTTTAGAACTTCAAGATTTATTTCAGGCTGCCAAACTAAATTTTGTTCTCCCAAAGAATATAGTCAAAACCATTCAAGGAACTCTTCCCTGAGAAACTGTAGATATAAACTGCAATTGCTTATTTTGGTGATCACACTTGTTTGCTGCCAAACGAATCACATCATTGCAGACGGAATCCCTGTATGCAGCTTTCCTTCGGTCTCCCATTTAATTGACAGCAAGATAAATCACTATCAATTTTGAGTGCACGAGGCACTGTGCTGTATGTACACTAATATGGTATCTGTTTAGGATTCTATACCAAAGGATCTGTTCTTTTACCTGGGTATAGCTGTGAAAATATTCAGTTGTACACACTGACTGTCCCTCTTTGAGTGCTGAGTCTTGTTTTTCTGGCAATATTATGTCCAGCTGAATGTGTTGAAATTGACAGAACTCTTTTGCTGAAGAGAGGGTGATAATTATCTTGGAAAAACCCGTTAAAAGGTTTTTACCTTGTCTATTGTATAGAACTAATTTAATGAGGGGGAATTTTTGAATTAAAAAAATAAAACAAAGTTGCATGTACTGTAGAGACATAAATAGTAGTGGATAGCTAGAAATGGACACACTTCTGACTTATTCAACCATCCATGCAATTTGGTTCATCTGTCATTCTGTGGCCCCATTTCAGCAAATCACTTCAGTGCTTAACTTTAAGCATGTGAGTAGTCCCATTAAAAGATAAGCATATGCTTAAGTGCCTTGCTGAATTGAGGACTCAAGTCAGAATTACAGATAACTTTTTGTCTTGTATGGAGGATAGCTACAGAACTGAACCCTACATACAATAAAATTCAGTGGGTAGTAGACTTCAGCTAGAGCGAAGTGAAGCTTGCTGCTAAAATTTCAATGACACATGTCTAAGTGAGGTATTCCGCACTCCCAGTTCTGCTTTGTGTATTTAAAAAAAAAAAAAAAAAAAAAGCTTCAGTGAATCCTAGTAGTTCATTAAAGGTACTGTGGAATAGCATTGTATCAGAAACGGAACCAGAGGCCAGGAATTTGTCCCCTTCCATGCTCCCCCCCCCCCCCCCCCCCCCCGGAAAGATTTGGTTTTAAAGAAAAATGTCATATTAAAAAAAATCAAACTGGTGAAAATTTGTTTGCACAGTTACAATTCACATTGCTTTTATTTAAAATGTATTGATCTGATTTGTGTTTGTGTGTAGCAAGTGGCTAGTTAAAAGCAGTTTGTAATGTAAAAGCAGGGGAAATACTTTAGGTTGAAATAGGCCATTGTAATTTCTCAAAATTAGGTCGTGAAAAAGGCTTATTAATTTTTACTTGACTTAGAGGAGGTATACAAATATGGTTAGTACCTCCTTAATTATAATAAATAGAAGATGAAGCAATTTTACTTTAATCTAACTACTCCATTGATTGACTTGCATAATACAGCAGCAGCCTCTTTCATTCTCTTATGTATTAAGTAATTTGCATGAAACCCTACGCACTATGCTCAAATTAATACTGTACATGATTACAGGACAACCTGATTGTTAATTGCCTGTGGTCTTTAAATACGCACTTCTTTCAGCAGTAGACACTAATTATTAGATCTTGTTTTCTGTTGCACCAGTAGTGACAAATGTGTAGAACATTTAAAGAACATTTAAAAAAAATTTGCAAGTCTAATAGAGGTTTAAACATAGGGAGAAAGTGATCTAATCATTTTGAGTGGAGGCTATCCAAAGTTCATAAACCATGGAAGGCTGTAGATCGGGCTTTGATCTAGTCACTAGTTCACCTTGGGGATGTCGTGTAAACCATTATTTAGTTTTACACCCACAGGGATGTATTGCACAGAACAATAAACTCTTTGTTAAAGGGACACTGAAGGTTGATATGCGTAAAGCTTAACATATTTAAAATACCATTGTATTTTAACTGTCCTTCAGATCATGAAAATATGTCATGTGCCTTTTTTATTTATTTATTTTTCTGTCAAAGTTTTGTAGGGAGGCCTTGCTCTGAGTCATTTCTATTTACTGCAGAGCTGATTGGCCACTTCAGAAAACTGCACCATTTGGTTGGTTCTCAGGGAACCCTGCTTATCAGGACTGGGGATTAAAGATGTCTCTAACAGCTATAATTCACAGGCAATAGAGCAGGAGACAATGAAGCTATTTTCTAAAATTGAGCAATTTGTGTAATTCAGTGCATTTAAAAAAGATGTGCCTTCATGTGTGGAGGTCACAGGCGTGGTCTACATGGTGAAATTGTCATGCTATTGTCACTTATAACTATATAGATTATAGGGCATTGAGGAAAGTCAGATACAAAGCATCTCAGCAAGTAGAAAGGGGTGGAAAAGTAGCATAATAGACAAGAGCAGCTGCTCTGCAATGGTGGTAAGAAGATAGTATTTTGTAACTTAACCTAAACTCAAGTAACATGTGTTGAGCTGTTAGAGGGCGAAGACTAGTTAGATCTACTAGACTACACTCCATTGCAGGATTGTTCCCTACTATATGCATATACTTCAGAACATTGCCCAATCGAATTCTAAATATCTGTAGGCTTCAACCATTTCTCTTGGAAGAATATTGCATAATCTGTTAGGCTAATCATCATTAGAGTTTCCTAAATTTCCTCCTTGTTCACTTTAATCAGTTTCAGTACTAGCTGCACCCATTTGTATTAATCAGTTCTTTTGTCCTTTTACATCCTGCAGAAACTTATAAGGTATGTCTGCGCTGCACTAAGAGGAGTAGTTGACTTTTGATCTCTCTAGCTCAAGTTACAGTTTCAGTGAAGCTGCGGCAATATAGGTGACTGCTTGAGTACATACTTGGAATCCGGAGTGGGCTGGTACAGCCCATGCTACCTTGGCTTCACTGCTGTTTTTGCTTGAGCTAGCAAAATCAAGATAGCTTTGGTATGTCTACTTTTGCTGCAGTCACACTTCTGAATGAAGTGTAGACATTACTATAGACAGTTTTGTGACATACATGTTCTTCAGCAGATTGAGAGAGACGATAGGGAGTCTTAATTATGTATTTGCCTCCACTGCTAATCATTTACTCCTGTTCCCCCGTAAACATAAGTTTATTATAAAAACAAAATCATGGTGTTTTACAATGTTAAAAATTAATTAAAATTGTATAAAGCCCTCTAAAACCAAAAAGCAAAGTCCGACCTAAACAAAATGACATTACTTTTGATACCCCTTTCATTTGTACATTTGCCTAATTTAGTTTGTAAGTATATTGAAGGAGGGATTATGTACTTGAACCTCAGTGGTGCTAAAGATGAGCTGAAGCTGGGGATGGAGAAACAAAGGTGCTTACAAGTCTTTTGCTCCCAGTCCTGGGGCTTATTGGGGCCAAACCTGTCCCCACAGGACTGCTCTAATTTATGACAGGTCAAACTACCTCTAGGGACAATTATTCCAGCCCATGATAGCCAGAGCACAAAGTGCTGTGGCCTGGCTGAGAGAGCTGAGAGTGTGTGGAAGGGGAGAGGAAGTAGCATAGTGTTGACTACACTGGCTTTAGAGTAGCAGCTGTGTTAGTCTGTATCCACAAAAAGCACAGGAGTACTTGTGGCACCTTAGAGACTAAGGGATTTATTTCAGCATGAGCTTTCGTGAGCTACAGCTCACTTCTTCAGATGCATGCAGTGGAGGATACAGTAGGAAGATATATATACACACAGAGAACATGAGACAGTGGGTGTTACCATACACACTATAAGGAGAGTGATCAGTTAAGGTGAGCTATTATCAGCAGGAGAGAAAAAGAATGGTTTGTAGTGGTAATGAAAATGGCCCATTTCAGTGACATGTACATCCTCTGGTGATGTAGAAATAGTAGTAGTAGTCTTTCAGATTCAGCTTTGGTAGACTGAATGCATTTGCTGCTGAATTGTGCATGTGTTTAGCTAGCTGTTTCCTATCTTTTTACTTAGGATGATCATTTATATAAATAGAACTTTAATGAAGTATCAGGCTGAGCATGTTCAGCTGATAGGGAGGTGTGATTTTTCGGAAGCTACTCCAGTACTGAGTCAACAAATTTACTGTTTCTAAGTTCTGACACTTCACTTGCTGAAGAAATAAGTGTTGTCACCTCACTTTATAAACTATTACTTTCCTGTTTATTTCTACTATCTTTTATTCAGTGTGCAAAAAATATAGCAATTCAAATATTGGAAACTGAATAGCTTTCAGTTTGCAAAATATAATATAACAGGCTGAAATCTGCATCCATTTCCCACTCCCTTTGCACTAGGTGGAAGGCTGGAGTGGTATAAAGGGGGCCTTAAAAGCCTGGTTGTGACAAGGAAGGATTTTCCCGACATAGGCACTGTGGTAGGCAGCTGTAAGGTTACTTGCAGAGGACTGTAATGAAGTATTGCAATGTGGGAGCGGCACGTTGGGGTAGAGCCACATCATGCAGCGCTACAGAAATTCCAGGCAGCCCTGCAGCCCATAGGGCAACCAAAGGAGGCTGCAGTAACTTAGTTGAAGTGGGGGCTTCTTCAGCTCCTGGAGCAGCCTAGGATCAGATTCGAGAGGGTGAAAAGATGGCTTAAAACTAATTTAGCCCTCCTCCCTTTGGACTGTGTGGTCTGGCTGCACCGCTTAGACCAGTGGCTCTCAACATTTCCACACTGCTGTACCCTTTTCAGGAGTCTGATTTGTCTTTCGTACCCCGAAGTTTCACCTCACTTGCTAACAAAATCAGATTAAAAAATAAGTGTCATAGCACACTATTACTGAAAAATTGCTTTCTCATTTTTACTGTATAATTATAAAATAAATAAATTTGGAATACAAATGTTGTTCTTACATTTCATTGTATAGTATATAGAGCGGTATAAACAAGTCATTGTCTGTATGAAATCTTAGTTTGTACTGACTTTTCTTGTGCTTTTTTATGTAGCTTGTTGTAAAACTAGGCCAATATTGAGATGAGTTGATGTACCCACTGGAAGACCTCTGCGTACCCCAGGTTGAGAATCACTGGCTTAAAGGCTTTACACAAAATCTCACTCTTACACATTTGTAAAGTACTTCTACATTATGAATTGAGCCTTGCAATCAATGTCTGTGTGAGGGAAGGAAGTGTTACCCCCATTTTATCGGTGAAGAAATGGAGATACTCCAGAGGCCCAAATTTCTAAAAGTGACCACTAAATTTGGGTACCCAGCTTGAAATATTCTTATTTCCTGGGGTGTTGGGCTTGCAAAATTGTGTTTTAGATCAATGGGACCTGCAGATATCAGCACCTCTGAGAATCAATTGTCTGTTTGGACACCCAAAAATTGAGACACTCAAGATTAGTGGATACTTCTGAATGTTTACTTAAATGACTTGCCCAAGACCATATGAGGTCTGCGCCAGAGCTGGGAATAGAAAACAGGTGTTCTAACTCACTCCAGTACCTTACCCACAAAACTATCCTCCTTGCCTTCAAGCACCCAGACATACTGATTATTTGCACATGCTTTGATTTGGTGTTTTGTCCTCAAAATCCATTTCCTGCACCGCAAGTGATGATTCTATTACGAAAAAGATTGTCAGCCCCTTCAGAGCTTGAAAACAATAGTTTGGAGAGTGACCCACTACCCAATTGTGTGCAGCATTGAAGGTTGATGGTGAATAAGAATGTGAGAGGGAAGAAAGACAGCAGTACAAGAGAGCAGGCACGATTTCTCTTGTGGCCTTGCATCTTAATTAATTTTGGAATAATTATAATACCTGGCTACAGTTCATTGTATGTAAAGTAATTAATATACTACATAGCAGAGGTGAATTACAACCCATTATGATGGTACTCGTTATATAGATTATGAAGTGCACAACCAATAGTAGGATTTTAGGATACCCGTAATTACAAGGGCTTTCAGACATCTGTTTAAACTGATTAACCAAACCTCTTACCTCCAAGTAAAGTCTTTAGGAGATGGTCAGTTTTTAAATTTAAAACAAAACAAAACCCCAAATAAACAAAAACCTAAGCCTGCTGCACATTTAGGTTAATTGACTTAGAAAGTTTGTCTTTCTCTTTCACTAGGGTCATCAAGCTGAGAGATGGATCATTACAGAAATCAGACAATGATTGTTTTAGAGAAAATTATTCTGGAATCCATTAAAAGAAAACCAGAAATGGTCTATGAATACTGTCATATGGTTATAGTGTACCACTAAAAAGTTAGCACACTGTATGATTTGAGAAATAAAAGCAAAGTAGGTTAAGGTTTAGAAAAAGGGGCTGTACACAGCTGATTTTTAATAATAAAAATGAGAAAACATTAGCTTTTACAACCGTTACAGTTAGCTTTTTTTAATTAAACTTTTTTTTTTTTCTTTGGGACATCGATGGATTGTCTTCCTATCTGTTTGTACATCACCTAGCATACTGGGGCCTTTGATCAGTACACAGTACTGTACACCACAATACAAATGTATTAATATTTTAATGTTCCACGAAAGCAACAGAAATAATATGACTACCCTCTGGTGCAAAATAATTCCTCCAGTGGCTGCTGGATGCTCTGCAATGACACTATAGCCTAGTAGATTATATGTGTATTTTATATGCTAAAAGTACAGAGTTCTAATCCTATTCAGGATATATCTTTTTATTATAAAATCTTCAGTACTCCCTTCTGGTATTGATACTGTATCTTGTTTTATTAATCCCTCAATAACTATACATTTAACTCAACTTGGCTACTCCTGCAAACTAACCTTTAACTCTTTTAATGCTGTTTGTTACCTTTTGCATTTGCTAAAATATTTTCTATTAGATTTAAAAGTGACTTTGAATAAAGACACCTTTTTCTGATTAGTTTTTACTAAACTATACCTATTCTATAAGGAATATCAGTGACATGCCGTTAGTGGATACAAGATGTGCCTTATGTGCTCCAGGATGGGCTGTGCTGCGAGATGAATCTGTCTGGCCCTCAAACGTGCAAGGAGGTGCCATTTTGTAGAACAAAATAAGCACCCTCTGCACAGCCTGACCTCATATGCTCCATATATGCGAGGTCGTGCTCTGTGGAGGATGCCATTTTGCGTGCATGTCTAACTGAAAATGTCACAGCATGCCACTGAGGAATAGACACAAATACTGTCTTGATTTTTTTTTTTTTCCATGTAGGATAACTTTATGTATGTTCAAGCAGCAGAACCTGTGAACATACCAATGAAAAATCACTTTCCAACAAGAGAAGATCAGTTCCTGGCTCTACAAAACACAAGTGAATTTGATGTGCTTGTTATAGGAGGAGGAGCAACAGGATGCGGCTGTGCGTTAGACGCTGTTACGAGAGGTGAGGCATGAAAGTATGAGCGTATTACAGTTAGAAAAAATTACCTACTATAAAAGTGCTTGTATGCAATTTAATATCAACTAATGAAACTGGATATTCAAACACAAAGCTGGTTTAAAATGGGGAACCCGCTGTCTTCCCAGCAGCCCTCCAAAGACTTGATTATATAACTATCTTTTGAATCCCAATGTCTCGTGTGAACTTGAAGGAAACTTAAGAGTCATATTTTGTTGGTACAGCTGCAGCTGTGTGGAAACGCATTTTTCCAACCTGTTAGTTGGATATATCTTTAATTGAAAATGTGAGTCATCGAGGTTTGTGCAGGACAACAATTACAGGAAAGAGAGAAGGAAAAGCCATACGGCAGTCTGGAGCCAACTTCATTCGAAAAGGAGAGGGCTGGGCATGAATTCTACATGAGCAATCAAATATGGTGTCAGGCCTCTGTTTTCTGTAGGGGTGTCATGTAAAAATGGCTGGTAACCATTTTCACATGTTTGGCACATGTTAAATAGATTTTACTCTTAGCACAGATTTAGATTAGACTGTCTGGATTTTTCATTAAAACCTACCAATTTGATTCTGTTTGAAGATCCACATGGTAAGTCTTTGATGTTCTGATCTCTTTCTTTATGGAAAGTTTTTTTTTATTTTATTTTATTTTTTATTTTGAAATTAAGGTGAATGGACATGTATTAATACCAGATTAGTGGTCTCTTAAAATTATTATTTCTTAAAATACTGGGGCAAAATTTAGCTCTGTTTAAACAAGACCTACACTTCTGAAGAGAATGGAGCCAAGTCTGCTTACTTGGGGTGAATTTGGACCTTGGATTTTAATTGATCCGTTTTGGATTCAGCTGTTTGCTATGTTTTTAAAAAGGAAAACCTTGACTTTTTATTCAGATTTTATACAGCAGAAATGATTGAAAACTAATACATAAGTTAGCTGATCTATAAAATGTACTAATCACAACTCTGTTGCTTAAGAGACACATGAACTTGAGTCTTTTCTTGACTGCAGTGTTTCTGTTGAACTTCCTTCACATTTTGTGTATATGTAGACAAGCATCTGGCTGCAGTTTGGCTGTTTCTGTCAATGTCACTCACTAATTTTGAACACTAACATACACTCAAATATATTTGAGAACATAGATAATTACTGAATAATGGCCATGGTCCACTCTAATATAGGCTGAGCATTCCTGGAATAACCTGTTTTGAGGACTTTGCTGGGTAGTTATTGGTTAAACAGATGGCCCAGGAGGAAATTTACAGGGCTCAACTCTACCTGGGTTTGGCCGCAGCATGCTTCCCATCACTCAAAGTTGAGTCTTTGGTGTTTTTCCTTTGACATCCAGGCCTTCACTAGATCCCGGTGCTTTTTTTTTTAATTTCCAAAATGTGTCCCTTGCTTTCCATCCTGTCTTGATTTTTTTTTTTTTTTTTTTCATCCTTGTAACTTAACTTTATGTATGTTCAAGCAACGGAACCTGTGAACAAACCAATGAAAAATCACTTTCCTGAAAGAGAAGATCAGCTCCTGGTTCTACAAAACAAAAGCAACATTGTTCCCTGCTCTTGCAGCTGCCTATCTTGATTACTTCACCCTCTTCTCCAGTCTCAGCCATAGATTCTGCATAGATTCCTCTTATAAGTCCTGATCCCTGTACCATGAATTCAATGGAAAATACTCCCATTGATTTCAAAAGCGGACAGGATCAGAGTCTTAACCCACATTAATAGTAAGCTTCACCTCACTTGCAAAGCTCTCTGTTACTATTCACGCTATCTATTTTTCATTTTCTCCTGCTCTCTATACTAGTTGTTTCTCTTGACTGTGTGCTCCCTCCCTCATACAGTTCAGACTTAGTGCTGCCTTTCATGCTGCTCTATAAAACTGGAACCATAATGCTTTTCTTAGATTTGCATGCAGTGTGATTGGTAGCTGCAGAATAATGCATGGCATCTAGCACCTACCTTCAGGCCTGGTGTAAGGACTACCTGATGTCTGAGGGTGCAGTTCCGCTGATGCCAGGAATGAAATCCTGGCTCCAATGAAGTCGACTCCCATTGACTTCACTGGGACCAGGATTTTACTCCAGGTCTGTTTGAAAACATTTAGTTGAAATGTATGCTCATTTTATATAAACTTAAGTTTTCTACATAATGTAAAAGCAAGTAACATACGCAGACTGATATATTGGGGAATACATTCCAATATATTATGATTTTTAATGGATTATTAAAGATAACTAAATAGCTGGTAAACCTGTGTGACTAAGGTTTTCAGTCTTGCTCTTATGTTGGTGGACCTCTGGAAAAATTGCATTTGTAATTGAAAGTGCACAAAAAATGGTTGAAGGCAATCTGTATTTATCCTGTTACTCCATATTCTGATCATATCAGTAGTTTTCTGAAGTGTGAAATAATCATAGGCATTTGGTTAATGAATTGTGTATTGTTGCTGTTCATTCATGGAATTTGCTCTTTTATTATGTTTGATGCTTCACTTAACAACAAATTTTGCTTTCCTTGTGTTTGATATGTTCTCACCAAATTATTCCTGATTGTATCCATTAATCTTCAGTCACATTTGACAAAAACAAATTACTCTGATCTTTTAAAGTTACCAGTAATAATTAGATTTTTAAGGACATAAAAGTTTTGGGGGACCAATAGATAAGGCTTTTTATATTGTTCTACGAGCAATATTATAAAGCACAGCACTATCTTTAAGGCGATGCAAGGTAAAAAAAAAAAAAAAAAAAAAAGAGTAGTGTTAGTATTTACGTTTAGTTATTCTCTCCTTGTGCACGCAGTCATGTTGCTTTTCTCAACTTTGGTAAGAAACTCATTGACCCTGCTTCCTCTTCCTTTTCTCCTTGCCCACATACTTTCAAAAGAAAAAAAACACTAATGTTGGGGGAATCCACAATTCTACTTGTTGCAACTAAAGCAATCTTTCTAGGTACGTGCAATATAGCTGAAAGATTTTGAGCAAAAGGCCTCATTCTTGCCATGAAGTGCTTATCTTAATTGGATTTATTTTGTAAACTTTTACACTTTTATGAAACCAAGTCACAATATTTAAGGTGTGTGTGTGTGTGTGTTGGGGAGAGGGCTAAGCATTTTTAGATATGTTAATTAGTTGTTTCACACTACAATTACTAATCAAGATTTTAATTACTGTATATACTTGATCATAAGCTAGTTCTTTTATAAGCTGACCTCCCCGCCCCAAGATGGATAAGTAAAAATTGAAAATTTTTATAACCTGTTTATAAGCCAACCCTATAATTCAGGGATCGGCAAACTCTGGCTCCTGGACCATCAGGATAAGCCACTGGTGGGCCAAGATGGTTTGTTTACTTCGAGCATCCACAGGCATGGAGGTAAACCTAAGTAAACAAAGTGTCCCGGCGCGCCAGCTGCTTACCCTGATTAGCCAGGACAGCAACTGGTGGGGAAATTTTTTTAGGAGGAGAAGCCGGGAGTCAGAGGAGTAACCCCTGTGACCAACCCCCACATGACCCCACCCCTAGCCTGGGATCCCTACACTCTCCCCTTCCCACCTTATCTGGGGAGGGCCAGGGAAGGATGTCTCTGACCTGGCCAGAGCTGCTCTGGCAGGCTGGGCCGGGCGGCGTGGCTGTAGCCTGTCAGTCCCAGAGCTGCAGCTGCTTCGGAGGCTGGGGGGTGAGCAGCATAGCCAGAAGCAGAGAGACTCTGGTTCCCCCTCTTCCCTTCTGTCTCTGCTGGCTGTGCTGCCTCTCCTTGCTTCCTCGGTTGGGGAGAGGGGCTGTGTCCCACCTCTCCCTCTCTATACCCGTTCATAAGCCGACCCCCTTCTCTGGTGTTTCCCTTTTTTACTAAAAAAAAAAATTCAGCTTTATGAACGAGTATATATGGTATATTACAGGTTTGGAAGACATCTCTGAGAAGAGAACATTTTTATTGATGTGAATTGTTAAGGTTGTTATGTTGGCGTGCACAGAATTTCTTTTCGTTTATTGTATGTGCTAAAACTATATAGAGTAACTGTTGTAAGTTATCTACTGCAAATATGGTCCACGCCATACACAAGTCATACCCCTCTGTGAATACTACAAAACTGTTCCTGCCATGGATGAATTTCCAGATTTCATAAAGAACAAAGTTTTGCCAAATAGCATGTATTATAAAAACATTTTCCTATATGGGATATCCTCACGCTTTATCCTTTTGTGTTGAATAACCTTAAGGATATGGTAATGATTTTTAGTACCCTTCCTACACGGCTTCCCTGGCATTCATTATTCGATTGAGCAAGGTAAAGCATGTTCTTGAAGGATCCGATTAACTGTGGTTTCCTTCCCCTTGAAAAAAGTGTTCAGGCCTAATTCTAAACTGGCTAATTCCATTCCTCCTATCTAGTTTCAAATGGATACAGTATTTTTCTGTGATTCTTTTTCTAAATAAACTGTGTAGTTTATTTAGATTGCAATTGCAGAGGTGCTTTCACGTTGTGGGTGGGAGGGAAACGCTTGACACATTGTCATCCGAAACACCTGCTGGTAAAACTTTATCTTGGACTACACTGCCACATATTTCTGTAATATACATATATGCGCGTAAATATACATGTGTGTATGTGTCAAAGGTGTGTCTATAATTTACGCACATTTATGTGCGTGTATATATACACACTGAATATGTAATTAGCTTGTATACATATAAAGTGTGTATAAAAGATATACATGTGCATATGACAGTGTGTATGTATATATTCAGTTTATAATATATAAATGAATAAATTGTGAATTTCCTTAATTTAGAGCTCACGTATCTCATTACAAATACAAAAAAGGAATCTCGTAAGTCTATCATGACACAGATTCACTTATAAGACAAAGTTTTGCGGATTAACTTGCCTTTTCTTTTTTCTCTTTTGAGTGAATTGTATCCTCAATATCCATGGCCAACTCAGAGTGAAAAATTTAATCACAATGAAGCAATCCAAATGCACATGGAGTGTTTTAATTAATAGAAGAGCCACTTGGTTGTACACTACTTCAGTTGCCATAACTAAGCATAATATTAAATTGAGAGAAGATAGATTTTTATTTCATTTAACTTTGTATCACAATTGTTCTTAATCTGTTTTTCTCTGAATAATTAATACCTATGACTTTTCATAGAAAGCTTAAATCCAGAATAGATTAGAATTACTTTGAATTAGACAAATCGCGTAAAAGCAGATACTGAATGTGGGCTTGATTCCACAAGGTGCTGTACCCCCTGACTCTGATCCAGCAAAAGCATTTAAGCATGTGTTGAACTTTGTTTGTGAGTACTCCTACTAAAGTAAAATGTAAACTGATGGCTAAATCCTTTCCTGGATTGGAACAGACAGCTCAGTACCCCATCTATATTGAGTCCCAAACTCCTTTCTTCTATCACATTTTTAGAAGAACTTATTCTTTTAGTTGATTAGTGTGTCAGTGTATGAACACTTGAATCAGAGGTCCCTACTCTTTCCCTTCTCTGCCTCCTCCCACCAAATATTCAGTACTTTCAGTGGAAGGACTCAAGTCTCCTGATTATATTTTAGAGAACACTTCCATTATTAGGGTTGTACCACGAACCTTAAAGCAATCTATCTCTATCATCGAAATGTGATCTAAGCTCTAAGAGCTAGGAAATTGTGAGCTCCAATCCTGGCTGTTACTGATTCCTTGTTTTGGTTTTGGGCACCTCTCTTCCTTAGTTGTAAAATGAGTAATAACAATGGTCGGCCTTACAAGGATATTGAGCAAATTAGTTCATAATGTTACCAAGTTTGAGAGGCTTTATTCTGCAAAAAGCCACCTTTTTATTAATAAAAATAAAATGTTACATGGTCGTACAGTGACTACTGACTCTAATGACCTTTTACCAAAAAGGTTGGTTAGTGATCTGGATGTCTAACCTAGTGAATGACAGTGAAAATGAGGTAGGATTAGAGGCTAAAATAGAGAAAGAGCCAGCTAAAAATTACTTAAGTAAGTTAGATGTTCTGAATTCACCAGGGCCTGTTGAAATACATCCTAGAATACTCAAGGAGCTGACTGAAGAGATATCTGAGCCATTAGCAATTATCTTTGAAAAGTCATGGAAGATGGGAGACATTCCAGAGGACTGGAAAAGGGGCAAATATAGTGCCCATGTATAAAAAGGGAAATAAGGACAAACCCGGGGAATTACAGACCAGTCAGCTTAACTTCAGTACCTGGAAAGATAATGAGCAAATAATTAAGCAATCAGTTTGCAAACACCTAGAAGATATTAAGGTGATAAATAAAAGTCAGCATGGACTTGTCAAGAACAAATCATGTCAAACCAACCTAATAGCCTTTTTTGACACGGTAACAAGTCTTGTGAATGGGAGGAAGCAGTAGATGTGGTATATATTGACTTTAATAAGGCTTTTGACAGTGCATCACATGACCTCAAAAACAAACTAGGAAAATACAGACGCTCCCCGACTTATGCAAGCATTCCGTTCTGGAACGCCTTGTGTAACTTGAATTTTGCATAAGTTGGAAACGTATCTCTGAACATTATGCAACCTCGCCCCCAAACAGCAAGAACCCCCCCCCCCTCCTATTTCTAGCTTACGGAACTTTTTCCGTAAGCTCGGATTTGCGTACGTTGGGTTTATGTAACTTGGGGAGCATCTGTACACCTTCATGGACCTACTGTAAGGTGAGTGCATAACTGGATGGAAAACCATTCCCAGAGAGTAGTTACAGTGGTTCACAGCCAAGCTAGAAGGATATATCAAATGGGGTCCTGCAGGGATCAATTCTGTGTCTGATTCAGTTCCGTATCTTCATCAATAATTTAGATAATGGCATAGAGAATACATGTATAAAGTCTGCAGATGATACCAAGCTTGGAGGGATTGCAAGTGCTTTGGAGTATAGGCTTAAAATTCAAAATAATCTGGACAAACTGGAGAAATGATCTGAAGTAAATAGGATGAAATTCAATAAGCACAAATGCAAAGTACTCCATATAGGAAGGAACAGTCAGTTGCACACATACAAAATGGGAAATAACTGCCTAGAAAAGAGTACTGCAGAAAGGGATTTGGAGGCACAGTGGATCACAAGCTGTAAATATGAGGCAACAGTGTAACACTGTTGCAAAAAAGAGCAAACATCATTCTGGGATGTATTAGCAGAAGTGTTTTTAAGCAAGACACAGGAAATAATTCTTCTACTCTACTCCATGCTGGTTAGGCCTCAGCTGGAATAGTGTGTCCAGTTCTGGGTGCCATTTCAGGAAAGATGTGGACAAATTGTGGAAAGTCCAGAGATGAGCTATAAAAATAATCAGAGGTCTAAAAAACAAGACCTCTGAGGGAAGATGGAAAAAATTGGGTTTGTTTAATCTGGAGAAGAGAAGACTGGAGAGGGGGGGCATGATAATAGCTTTCAAGTATATAAAAGATTTTTACAAGGAGGGGGGAGAAAAATGGTTCTCCTTAACCTTGGATATTTAGACAAGAAGCAAGGGGCTTAAATTCCAGCAAGAGCGATTTTAAGTTGGACATTAAGAAAAAATATTCTGACCATCAGGGTGGTTAAGCGCTGGAATAAATTGCCTAGGGAGGTTGTGAAATCTCCATCACGGGAGATTTTTAAGAGCAAGTTAGACAAAAACCTGTCAGAGATGGTCTAGATAATACTTAGTTCTGCCATGAGTGCAGGGGACTGGACTAGATGATCTCTCAAGGTCCCTTCCAAACCTGTGATTTTAATTCATTCATAGGAGCCTTGCTTCCCTGTATTAAAGTCCAACTGCTTAGCCTCTATGTGCTGGAATGTCTTTTCATTGTGATATGTCCAGATTTTAATGTGCTTCTGTTTAAGAGTTCTGTTTCAACTTTTTCCCCCAGGAAGAGACTAAAATCTTTTCATTACAATATAGACAGTGCACTGCACTTGGAATACAAATTTATCCATGTTCAGAGTAATTTTTCTTGTGATTGTCTCTACCCTAGAGAAGTGTCTTTAATGAATTACATACAAATTGTGTAATTTAAGAAGTTAATTTGGTTTTCTGGTTACACAGGACTAAAAACAGCTCTTGTAGAAAGAGATGATTTCTCATCAGGGACCAGCAGCAGGAGCACTAAATTGATCCATGGTGGAGTGAGATATCTTCAGAAGGCTATCATGAGGTTGGATTTTGAGCAGGTAATTGTTTATGCTGGCTGTTAAGCAAAAATTGCCAGTAGACTCTTTCTTTTTTTTTTTTTTTTTTTTCCCCTCCTCCCAATTAATCCCATTTTCCATTTTATGGAGTCACAATTGATCCATGGTGGAGTGAGATATCTTCAGAAGTGCATAACAGAATAGTTGCTCAGTGAATTCTGCTAGAATATTTTGGAGACATTCCAATATTGTTTCTTGCTAGAGTATCTTATTTACAGACAAACTGAAAAATAGTGTCTTGTGGACTGTACGTATTGTGGTGGGGGTAGATTTCCTTTTGTCACACTGATAAGAATTTTGTTGTTTGTTTTTAAAGATATTTTCTTTCCCAAAATTCAGTAAATGAGTGGTACAGATTGGTGTTCCTGTGAATAATATGATGGAAGATGGGACAATCCTCTACCTCTGGGAAAACCCCCAAGTTTGCCTTCCTCCTGTGAAACTTGCAATTAAAGCTGTCTAAAAATCTTAGAATACTGTACAGTGGAATTGTTTGCCACATGCTTATAGGGTCTTTCATTTTAAGGATCAGATCAGAAGTGGTTTCTTGGATGTCTTCAAAGATAGGAAGAATTTCATACCTTATTGAGTACCATTAGCTTCTAGTAAAATGTAATACGGTTTTTAGGTCCCTTAATTAGAGCTGATAATAATTAGACTGACCTGCCATAGCACTAAAGTGCCTAGTGGAATTTGCTCTGTACTCACAAGTTAAAGATTTTGTGTTACTGATTTGGGAAGTTCCCAATGTAATTCTTCAAACGAAGTGACCTTGTACTATTGAAAGAATAGTAAAGAATTGTAATCCATCACAGAGAAGATGTTTTGTGTATTTTATGGACTGATAGGCAAAACTATTTTAACATTGAATATTTGTGATCTGTTAACGAAGAGTTAAAGGTCCTGAATTGTTTGTGGCTTTTTTTTTTTTTTTTTTTTAGTACAGAATGGTAAAAGAAGCACTTCATGAACGTGCCAACTTGCTCGAAATTGCTCCTCACTTATCTGGTCCTTTACCTATAATGCTTCCTGTTTACAAGTAAGCTCCTTGATACTCCTTCTGCTTTAATTATTACACTATTGCTTTTGAGAATAAAGCTACTTCACTGGACCAGTTTTTGGAATGCCTTTTTCTTAGCTGTTAATGTGTCACAAGCTTTGTCTTTTCAGAGGTGAGGATTTGTCGCTGTACTGTAGAAGCATGAAGTTCATGTACAGCACTGTCTATTAACACTGTTTCAGTTACTGTCCAGCAGTATTCCTCAAATTCATCCTCTTTCAATGGAGTTTTACCTTGGAAAACTTTTGCACAGTAACTTTGAAATTAATGAGTTTGTCTGGGAAGTGCAAAAGAGAAAAGGTGTTTTTATTTTACTTTGTCCCCTCCCAGATCTTGCTAGGTGTGGGAAGAGGTGGAGAGAGAGTGACTTCCAGGCTGCTACTTTTTAATCTTTCCTTTTACTCCCCCTGCCAATCTCTAAGGCCTCCTCGGTAGAGTGACACTCACTCCTGTCACCTCCAGGGCCCATCAGTGACTTTGAGTCGTTGTACAGTCATCAAAGGCATCTCCTTCAGAGCGAAGGAAAGTGCTTTCATCTCCAGGTTGGGCATGCTGCTGTCCTCTGGACTGTCTTCAGTATGTCCACATCTCCTAAAGAATGGTGCCCAGAACTGTACACAGCACTGATCTATGATTCCCTAGGTCCTCTTTGTTCTCGTTTTTAAAGATATGTTTTCCCTTCTCCAGTCTTCTGGGACCTCCTCCATCCTCTGAGTTCTCAAAGATAAGTGCTATGGGCATGGACAGGCAATTTTCCTCTTTGCCTTTGTTTCCTCATATGTAAAATGGGGATAATATCTGAGGTGTATTGTGGATTAGTCAATGTCTAATTGTAAGATGTTTTGAAGACAAGGCCTATGTAAATGGCAAACTTTGGTGCAGAATAGAAACTAATAACCATAATAATGCTAATTACAGCCAATATTACAATATATAATGATGATTGGAGGGTTTTTTCCCTTTTCAGTTGTAATATTTATTTATTTATTTATTTATTTATTTATTGATTGATTGCAGATGGTGGCAGTTGCCTTACTACTGGGTGGGAATAAAACTATATGACCTTGTAGCTGGAAGTCAGTGTCTGAAAAGCAGCTATGTGCTCAGCAAGTCAAGAGCCTTGGAACTCTTTCCAATGCTACAGAAAGACAGGCTTGTGGGAGCTATTGTCTACTATGATGGTATGTTTCTTTTCTATATTTACCTTTCTAATCTGTCTCTTTATAGTTGATGTATTTAAAGTAACTAATTTGATGTATTTACATACATAAAGTATTTTTATAGAAAGTGTCTCTTGAGGGAATCTACCTTGCATCTTGCATAATTGCCATTGGCTAAATTTAGATGTATGACTAAATCAGTTTATTTGGCTCACACATCTGATTGGTTTAGTTCTGGCCTTTCTGATTTACCACCCTGAATGTAGGAGAAAGAATCTGTTCTGTTCTGTCAGTCAGTAGATGCAGCGAAATGTCATAGTATCTTCATGGTCTGGTGATTCGCTATAGGAAGTTCCTGTGACTTCTCCAGCCATGCATAGTTGTGTAATACTAGAGAAGCTCCTTCTGTGCTGGATCAGTATAAAAACAGTCTATACAAATGTGGTATTTGAATTGCTCTGTTCCAACTAACCCCCCGTAAGTCTCAAACAAATATTTCCAAATCGGATAATATGCCAAATTTTATTAGGCTTCTGAATCCTGTGTTTCCTTGAGAAATAATTGTTCAGAAAAGTTTAAAAGCCAAGACTCTAAAGAGAGAGTTTCCTCAGAAAAATTGTAAAATCTGTGAACACGTTTACCAAAATAGTTCATGTCAAGGAAACAGATTATATTATTGATAATCTTAAATGGCTCACTGTATGGTATTTACCTTAAAAAAAAAAAAAAAAAAAAAAATAATTCACACCTGTCTTGATAATTTGACTTCCCTTTTGTGGTTCTCATTTTTGAATTGGGTTTGGTCCATCAGTGGCTTCTTGCTTGCATCACCCTCAGCTATTTAAACTGTTCTTGTAAATACATTCAAATAGTATAAGCTGCTCTGGGGCTGGGGTGGTTTCCACTGGAATCCTCTATATTCAAGGGGTTGTAAATCTATAGGAAAAAATACCTTAAGGCTGAAACTTGGCACAATGTCATCTACTGCACAGAATACAGTTTTGAGTGTTTATATATAGTGACAGACTCAGGCCAATGGGGTGCAGGAGTCTGGTAGAGGGCAAATATACTGGTCACTGGGTGAGTAGTTTTCTGTTCCCTGAGTAACCAGAGCAGGGTCTGCACTAGAGTAGTCAGGAACTTCCTAGAACCAATTAAGGCAGACAGGCTAATTAGAACACCTGCAGCCAATCAGGGCACTTGGGTTTTAAAAGAAGCTCACTCCAGTCAGATGGGGAGGAGCCAGAGGAAAGGAAGTGTGTGTGAGAAGCTGGGAGCAAAAAGCACAAGGAGCTGAAACTGAGGGTGTGCTGCTGGAGGACTAAGGAGTACAAGCATTATCAGACACCAGGAGGAAGGTCCTGTGGTGAGGACAAAGAAGGTATTTGGAGGAGGCCTTGGAGAAGTAGCCCAGGGAGGTGTAGCTGTCACACAGCTGTTACAAGAGGCACTATAGACAGCTGCCAATCCATAGGGCTCTGGGCTGGAACCTGGAGTAGAGGGCAGGCCTGGGTTCCCCCCAAACCTCCCAACTCCTGATCAGACACAGGAGGAGTTGATCCAGACTGTGGGGAAGATCACTGAGGTGAGCAAATCTTCCAATAAGCGCAGGACCCACCAAGGTAGAGGAGGAACTTTGTCACAATATATAATCTCATTACAACTCAGTCACTCATTTTCTTGAAGAGAGTAGGAGAAGATTAAAGTGCTTTTTTGCAGGTCTAGTATGTTTTTAATTGGAAGTTTTGCAGTTCAAAGGTCTAATGTGCACAGATTACTTTTATAAAAAATAATAAATCGAAGGGTCACTCTTTTTAAAAAAGGGCAAATGTGCAGTAGCAGCAACTTATGTGTTCAGATGGTTGATATTGACATTCATATTGATGGTACCAGAATGATTTGGGGTTTTGTATTTCATTTTTATAAAGTACGTCTAATGCTAAGTCCCTAGTGGCATGTGCAATATTTTCAACTTATATGGCTTTTCAAACACACAAGAATGGGTTGTTCAACCCTGGTTCATGCTGGGGAGTTTGTATTCATGCAGGTAATCTCACTTGATTTCAGTAGGGTTATTCACTGAGTAAATCCTCATCAACATGAGTCAGGGTTGCACAATCTAGCCCCAGATTTAAAAAACAAAACGCCTTCTACCCTCACCCAAAAAGTCACCTGCTAACCGTATTCAGGAAAGACCAGGAAAAAAAGGATGTAAACAATCTTTAAGATCTGTCAGATTAGTAAGAGAAGGAAATTCCTAAGCCAAAACCCTAAGTACATTTTTCCACCAGCCCCCCCAGTCAAAAGACTTCTGGCTGGACCTGTCCAGCTTCCTCTGTTACCACAGCAGCCTCCAAGGTAGCCAAGAGAAGCCATGTAGAGTTTTATGGATCAGTCATCACCACGAGTTGCATCTCCCAGGAGGAAGTGTTGTGATGTATTGCTTTTTGGCTGACACTGCCATGCAGAAAGACAGCTGCATTATACATGAGTTGTAGCTGCTTGGTGGTCTTCAAGCTATTTACATAATTCATTGCAATAACCAAGTCAAAGTTCTAAAGGCAAAGATAATTTTGGGGAGGTACAAGCCCAAAAGGTGTTGTCTCTATTGCTTTACCAACCAATGAATTAAAAATGTACATAGTTACTGTTAATTATAAAAATGTAGAGCTGGAAGGGACCGTGAAGTCCTCAAGTCCAGCTCATCTCAAATCCCCGCTGTGCTGAGGTGGGACCAAATAAACCTAGACCATCTCTAATAAGAGTTTATTTAACCTGTTAAAAACGTCTAGTGGTGGGGATTCAACAAACCCTTTTGGAAGCCTATGTCAGTGCTTAACTATCTTTATAGTTGGAAAGTTTTTCCTAATATATAACCTAAATCTCCTTTCCTGCAGATGAAGTCCATTTGTTCGTGTCCTGCCTTGAGTGAACATTGAGAACAATTGATCACTGTCCTCTTTGTAATAGTCCTTAACATAGTTGAAGACTGTTTGTGTTTATATCCCCCTGTAATCGTCTTTCTCAAGACTAAACATGCCCAGGGTTTTTAACCTTTCCTCATAGGTCAGCTTTTCTAATCCTTTTATCATTTTGGTTGCTCTCCCCTGGATTCTTGCCAACTTGTCCACATCTTTCCTAAAGCATGGTGCCCAGAATTGGACATGGTACTCCAGCTGAGGCCTCACCAATGTGGAGTAGAGTGGAACAGCTACTTCCTGTGTCTTACATACCACCCTCCTGTTATTCCCAGAATATCAACCTTTTTCACCACTGCATCACACTGACTCATATTCAATTTGTGTTCTGCTATACCCCTCAGGGCCTTTTCTTCAGTACTGCCATCTAAACAGCTATTCCTCATTTTGTAGTTATGCATTTGATTTTTAGCTTTCTAAGTGAAGTGCTTTGAATTTTTCTTTAGTGAATTTTATCTTGTTGAATTTAGAACAATTCTCCTATTTGTCAAGATTGTTTTGAATTCTTATCCTGCCCTCCAAAGTTCTTGCAGCCCCTCTCAGCTTGGTGTCATCTGCAAATTATAAGCTACTCTCCACTTTCTTATCCAGGTCATTAATGCAGTTGTCCCCAAACGGTAGGAACATTTGGGGGTGAGGGGGCAGGTTGTGCAGTGGGCGACAGAGAGGGAGTGCCCCCGCAGCTCTGCCTCCAGCTCTTCTGCTGAGCAAATTGAGTGGGAACATGGACAGATTACATTACTGGCAGTGGGGATAGGAAAAGTTTGGGCACCACAGCATTAATGAAAATATTGAATAGAACTGGACCCAGACCTGACCCTTGCAGGACCCCTCTGGATATACCCCCACAGTGTGACAGCGAGCCATTGGTAACTACTCTGTGGTCTTTCAACCACTTGAGCACCCACCTTATAGTAATTTCATCTATAGTAGTATGTGTATGAGACTCATATGCAACTGTCAGTGGCCTTATGAATATGAAGATACTGTCATCTGGGAATCTATGCGTGTTCAGGGTTCCAAAAGTACCCCCAGCCTGAGACAATCTTGGACAAACTCCCTCCACTGTGGGGGCAGGAACCACCTCTGCTATGCTTTCAAGGGCATTCCTCATTTCACTTTCATCGTCCTCATTTTGTCTGAATTAATCTTCAACAGCAGGGTGTTAAAGAATTTTGATGAAAAAGGACTCAAACCTCCTCACTTGATTTAATGAATGATGAGGTGTATGAGTCCAGCATGCAGGTCTTAGTGCAAAGACCCATAGTGTCTTTGGAACCTCAGAAACTGGTGCTGACTTAAACTTTTCCGGAGGAGAGATTGCATAGACATGAATCTGTCCATAGAAATGCTGATAGGCAGGTCTGAAGCCAATCTACTTTATAGAGGAAAAAGGTTTTTTTATAGCAAGAAAAATAGGATTCTGGCTTCAAGTGAAGGCAACCAGGATATACCAAATTGTCCACTACTTGAAATGAGACTTTGTGAAGGTGTTTTCTTTGGGAGCACGATCTCTCCAGTTCACGTAAGAGTCCTGTATCTCTACATCTGTTACCACATGAACCAGAAAGCCCATGTTCCACTAGATCTTCATATTGCCAGCTTTATAGTGGCTTTGGTCATCCCATCAGTCACTGAAGATAGCCTTCATGGAGATGCAGAACTCCAAAGTAAAGAACTCCTTAACATCTTTTCTTCAAGTGTTAACAGACATATTAATTTATGCTTTAAAAATGTAAGGTGCAATCCTGGCCCTACTGATGATGTGGGAAAGCTCTCAGTTTTTTCAGTGAGGCCAGGATTTCACTCCAACTGTAGATAGGGCAGGTTATTTTTTAACACTTGTTAGCTGACTGAGGTAAGCCCTAGGCTCTGCCCTACAACTCATCTTGACCAGTTAACTTGTACCCTGTTGATATGAGTTTTAAAACATGTTAACTAATGCATTTTTGAAAAACTTCTTTCATCCTAACCTAGACAAGTCCTGAGTCCTGGGGGGAGGGGGAGGAAAACAAGCAACACACACAACTTTTCAGTTCTTTATACATAATAAAGAAGCAAAATGATGGCATGAACCCTTTGCAGTTCACCTTTAAGGAACTTAGCATTAGATAATGGCATTGACACTTAAAGCTCAAAATAGGTTTGGGGTGGGGAGCTTTTATAGACAGGAATGTGGTAAGTAGTTTTATGTTAATAATTAAATTCAGTTTCATAATGTTTCTTTCCTTTTTCTCTTCCCCTCTGTCAGATTTTTTGGCATCTATACCTTTAGGCGCACCTACTGGTTGCAGTGAGTAGTGCTTAATAGCAGAGGTCTCCCCCTAGAGTTTGAGTGTTGACCCAAGTCTCCCAAAAGAACACTTTTAATATACCCAATGTGTAGATTATTTTTCAACTTAATAAAACGATTTACACTGTTTACTTTTTTTACATTGGTATTTTGCTTTTATTTGAAGGGGATTAGCAGTGCTATTCCTTTATTTTTTTTTTTAATTGCTGATCTAACCAGTAAACTTTTCAAACAATCATGAATATATCCTACTCTATAGCTTTCTGAAATGTTGTTGCTTCAGCCCTCTTAATTGCATTTTAAAATTGTTTATACAGGCAAAAATGGATGGTACATTATAAATGTTGGAAGTACCAGCAATAGCAAATCAGACTTTACCAGGGGCTATTCTTGCTCTGTCTCAGCATCAGGAAACTATAGCATATGTTGGATGTTAGCCTGGGTGTACACAATGCGTCCTATTTATTCAAGGTTTCCTTTGAAGCCACAACTTACAAGTTTGTTTCTTAGGGGTACATGTCAGATTTCATTTAGCATTTGTTGGTATTCGGATACTCCTGAATAGCAAAAAGGCAACATTTTGGGGGAAGAATGTGGCTGCTATCTGAGCAGTGATCTGTCAGTTTCATTTATGTAGCTCAAGGAAAATTGGAAAAGAGGCACTATGGAGAAGCTAAAGCTGAGAGCTCAAGATCATAGACAGAATTATTTTAAAGCATTTTTAATGGAAGAATTAATCTTCATTTGATTTATATGTACATTATGTTGTGGGCTAGAAAAATAAGAAACATTTTAAAGCAGAGATTTAACAGTCAAGAATATTACAATTTTAAACATGCACAGAAAATGTTGGCTAATTCTAAGTGGCAGAGTTCTCTTTTAAGATGCATTATTTCATATCTCTGGGTGCTTTAGAGTGTTTTGAGTATGTACATATTCTCCCTTCAAAGATGAACTTTTAAATGTATAAGGAAACGTATTTCTAGGTTCTTTAGTAAGTCATGAATTTATAATGGAATAGTTGTGTTAATTACCGTTTCTTATTGGAATATATTTATATACCTTAAAGACAGAAAGTAGAACTGTAGAATCTTTTGCATCATCTCATGCAGTATTTTCTTTCTTTTGCCATATGAAAAATATATCTGATTGTCTAATGAAATTCACATTTTCACTTTGCTTTGCAAAATCTCCAGTTCAGTTAGATCCCGGGAAAGGCTCTCCATTTCATAATTCTGCTTTCTCCAGGATTTTGGTGCGTATTTTTTTTTTTCTGAAGTATGTTAACTAAAATTCTAAATCTTTGGAACAAAAAGGTTGTTCAAAGAAAGGTGGAAAGGAGGATCTTCGGTTGAGGACTGAACGTTCCTTGTTTACTGTAAACCCCATGAGAAATTCTTCCCTTTAAAAAAAAAAAAAAAAAAAAAAAAAAAAAAAGATCCAGTGCAAAGGAGTAGAGCATTCATTAAGCTGTCAAAAATGGAATAAACACCTTTTCTTTTTAAGCTCCTATAGCTCTTTTTCCTTGTGTTAGAGTGTGCTGAATTAGGAAATGTTATAGCCTTATAATAAATATTTCTGAAATTAATATTTTGAGAATATTAGCATATGTAATAGGGGCATTACCCAAATGTAGGCATGAATGGTTATAAGAATTTAAATCCTTATTCTAAATTTTTCTCTCCCTTGAAAATAAAAATGGTTTGACAATTTGTCACTGGAAAGGTTTTATGTAGATCAAGTCTATTGCTATACATCTTCATGTTAGTAGAGTTTTAACTGGAAAATGGAAGACTGCAAAAGTAGCTTCTAATGCTCAGCCCCACAGGAACTGCTAGCAAACCATTATGGGTATTTAAAAGCAGCTAGGACATGGAGAACATGTTTCAAGTGATTTTATTTAAAGGAAAATCTTACGGGTAGTATATGAGATCTCAGAAAGAAAACCAGTTATCTGCTGTGAGGATTGCAAAGGCATGATTGGCTGCCTCTTGTGGAATATATAGGAAATGAAATATAGGCATTGACTTGGCTGTTTCTGTAGTTTCAATCTCAATTTTCTCTTTCCTTTAAGAATTCTTAATACTCTGATTTGGTGTAAGTAGTAGTGGGGGAGACAGAGGAATCCTAAGCCTTGGTATTATGAACGGTGCTTCTTATTTCTTATATTAATGAAATCTGTGGGTTCTGTTTACTTGTAGTAGTTTTAGCACAAAGCCCTTTGAATCAGATGGTATTTTATCCATCAAAGAGTTTTTACTTTCAAAATGGATAAAAATCAATACCCTAAAATGACTTGTGTCTTTAACCCAGTTTTTCCTCTGTCAAAGGGTACAACTGTATAAGCATACCTACAGGAGTAATAGTTTGTTCACAACAAAAGAGACTGTGCATTCCGTAGCACTTCTTTTGCTGCAGGCATCGTTCCCAAAAGCATGCAGCTGATAACTGCGTCTCCTGCTGTACCTGTAACAATTTAATTGTATAAGTCAGCCCAGTCAAGCATCCCCAGCTCATGACTGGGAGACATGAAATTCATTGTCATTATTGTCCCTGTCATTTTGTATCATTATATCCTGCTGCAGAATTTTCCTCACTTCAGTGCTTTTTTACCTCCAGGAACCAGGGATTATGGCTGAGGTTGGGGTGGGGGCAGGACTGTGAACTACGTTTACCTCAGGGGAGCCACAGATTAAATTGGCTTTGCTCTCTGACTTGCTGGATTCATCTATTTGTATGCTGTGAGTTTAAGATTGGAAATGATGAATATTCTAGCGAATTCTATGCTTTTATTTTTTTTAAAATATTCCTATAACCAAGGGATGATTTTTGTCTCTCTTAACAAGAAGTGAATGTGGATTAATTCTTCACGTCTCATGTTACCTAAAAGATATAAGATTATTCTCAAGCGAAATGACATTATTTGCACATTACACCACAAACATCTTAGTATTCCCCAGTGTGTCATGGCTTTTAGAGGAAAGACTCCAGTGAAGCATGTAATTTTGTTGTAATTTATGTGTGTATATTTTATGTGAACTTAATGGTAGGCCATTAGTTAATATGTACATTGTTCCATACTGTAGATATGATAACATATATGGCTAGGGAAAATCCATTATGCCTTTTTTCCACCATACTGTGTTTTTGTCTCTGAAATTTTAAAGCTGTTTGGGTATTTACTTTTTAATAATAATGAATAAAATGAAGGCCAGTTACCTACTTGATTACGCTACCAGCTGCCTTCTAGGTATACTGCAGCTTGCAGGACTGGGGCCTAGAACATACTATTTGCATCAATTAAAATGGATAATGGTATATTCCCTTACATACATGGAACTAGTGTTATGTATTCATTGGCTTTTCTTGTACCAAGTGGCTGTCTCTTTGGGCCTACTCCTTTTAAGGTGCTGAGCAGCCTTGACTCCGGTGGATTTGATGGCACATAGTACCATACAGGATCACGACAGTTAATGTTTTTACTCTAATTTCAATTAAAAGTAGAATTCAATGTTTGTCAATACAGTCTCTGACCAACATCTCTCCCATTCTTTGTGCCCTTTCCTCTGCCCCTCTATAACCCACCCCCCATACACACATCATGCTAATAAATGGGGGTGTGGCAGGATCACATCCAAAGAGTGAATTTAGCACCAGCAGTGATGGTAGAAGCGAGTGGACTGAGAACCAAGGATTCCCAAGAAAGACAGGAATGTGGTATACAAAATCCCAGTCACAGCAGTTAAAACTGGCTGAGCTCCCTGTCTCGGTTGGCAGGGGTGAACAGGACGTTCCCAGTTGAGGACCCTTGCACCTAGAATTCTGTTTTTGACAAGCTTCTAGGGCATTCAACAAGATACTTTTTATTTTAGGTTTGTCAATTAACTCAAGCGATTTAATGCAAAACAAATTAACTAGATTAAAAATGTAGTCTCGATTAAGTGCAGTTTTAATTGCACTGTTAATAATATACCTATTTAATATTTTTCCAAAAATGTTATACATTTTCAAATATGTTGATTTCAGTTACAACACAGAATACCAAACGTACAGTGCTCATTTTATATTTTTATTATAAACATTTGCACTGTAAAATAAACAAAAGAAATAGTATTTTTCAATTCCTCAACAAGTACTGAAGTGCAATATCTTTATCATGAAAGTGCAACTTACAAATGTAGAATTATTTTTTTTACATAACTGTTTTTTGAGTGCAATGTAAATTTTTAGAGCCTACAAGTCCACTCAGTCCTACTTCTTGTTCAGCCATTTGCTAAGACAAACAAGTTTGTTTACGTTTATGGGAGATAATGCCTGCTTCTTATTTACAGTGTCACCTGAAATTGAGAACAGGTGTTCATGGCACTGTTGTAGTCAACATTGTAAGGTTTTTACGTACCAGAGCTGCTAAACATTTGTATGCCCCTTCATGCTTCAACCACCATTCCAGAGGACATGCTTCCATGCTGAATTTAAATTGGTATTCTTCTGTTTAACAGTGTGATTAAAACTGCGATTAATCGTGACTACTTTTTAATCTTGCAATTAATTGCAATTTTAAAAATAGTTGGACAGCCCTACTTTATTTGCTAAGACGTTCTTTTATGTTCTTTATCAAGTGATGTGGATACTGTAGACTTAATCAGCGGATGTTTGATCCTACTCTGGCGATTACTTTTATGTCAATGACAGGCAGAACCTGTGAATATTGGGCATTTTCTGTCCTCATTGACTTCACTGACTGCCATTGAGAGTTGAGGGCACTCAGCACTTTGCAGTTTGTATTTAAATGAAGAGTAAATAAGCAACTAGCTGGCCTGGCAGTTGGTTCTCTGTACAGACAGGAAACAAATGTGCAAGAGCTCCACTGAGGGATTTTTACTTTTCTATACTAGTGATAGGGGTGCCCTTATTCTTTACTTAGCAACTGCTATATGTCCCTAGTGAGTGATGTGGTCACTGCTGTCTCATGAAGAGTGACTTTACATCTGCTGTTTATCTCTGACATAATATCTGTCTCTTTTTATACTGTTGGATCGTAACTCTAGCTCTGGTTACTTTAGACAAGGGCACATAACAGGAAATCATTTCTTTTATAGCCTATGAAGTGGGCAATAGTTCATAAACTGTTGACTGGTCTCCAGTTGACTTAGATAGGATTTGAAAAATAGCTACTGACCATGCACAGTTTGCCTGAAACTTGAGATGTAAAGTCGGGTACTGTCTATATCAGTCAGTCAACCCCTACACTGCATTGATACGTAATAACTTGCATTGACATCACATTTCTTTCTGACACTGCAGCGTAGCCCCAACAGATCTGCAGTGACATTTTTTCATTGTGACATTTTAGCATGATTTCCATAAACTGGCACTGACAATGTTTAGTTTCATTTTAACACTGTGCTTTTACTTACACTGACATTGTAGTAAGGTTGTTGTGACAAGGCTGATACAAAAGAAGTGGGAAACAACATAATTATAAACCAACAACGAAAAATAATACTAATTCTTTCCTCTCAAGCCCCTTCCTTCATTGTGCGGATAAATTCCTTGCGGTTTGTGAAGCTCTTAGATATTAGTGCTGGGAGATCTGTAAGTACCTAAATAGATAGAAATTCTGAATTAATGCAACCATAATGTGCTTTAGCTCCCTTTTGCCTGGCTGTTGCAGCTTATTTATAGTACAATTGCTTTAGCTTCAGTATCTTTACTTGGCAGTAAAACTGATTAGAGCTAGAAAAATATTTTTCTAGGATTTGTGTAAAACAAAATAAAAAAATCCAAAACTTTATGGTCCTTCCTACTTTGCTGTTTGTTCCATGTGTTTATTACTTTGCATAAAAAAATCACTGACTGACTTTGCGTTGTTTCCTAATTTTTTACTATGACACTTTTAACCATGTGAGCCATTTACTTGGTTCCAGCCTCCTTAATTCCCTTAATCTTTCCTTATATCTTTTTAAATTCCTTAAGTTTTCCTCGTAACATACAGTGCAGATTTAAAATCTTAGATTATCGTAGGTGGCTTTTGCTATGCTCTCTCAGGAGCAATATTAAATAGGGATGGTGATGAATCTAGTATTTATTTGAGTGGATAGAAGTTCCCTAGCTACCAGCCAGCAAAACCAAAATTCGGACTGATAGGCACCCGTGAGTAATAGAACTGAAATGTCTGTGGAGGTTGCTGAGTAGCGAGAGGAAGAAATCAAGTTCTTGGGGTCTAGGGTTGAGCTAAAGAGAAGAAGCAGGGCCATATTTAAATTTGCAGCCATCTAGTCACAATCCTTATTAATAACTTGAGATTTTTATCAAACTTCAGAATCTGTTACATACAAAGATGAATATGTCACAGTAGCAGAATCCGTGAACAGACCAAGTTCAAAACGAAGGAATCATCCCTTTCCTAACACTTTCTACGGGATAGTGATAAAAACTGTTTATCTCTTTACCTGAATTTGAGGACTAAAGAATTCCTCCTTCTATTGCAAAAGATGTATATTATATCCCTCTGTGATGGAGTGTGCGTCCCTTAACAGCCCTGATAGGGTTAACGCAATTAGGTCACTTGGCATCACCTGCTAGATGGAGGGCCAGGGTTAACTGAGGGTGAAGCCCAGCTGGGGAGAGGCTGAGACAGCACTATAAAGCCGGGAAACAGAGCAAAAAAGCTTCAGGGGAAGGAGTCCACAGTCAGGAACATGGAGGAAGTCCAGGGGGAGAGTAAATCCTGGGATCTTGCCCTGGAGTAAGGAGTCTGGCAAGAGGCTAAGGGATGAAGTAACCATAGAGAATAAAGTTGTAAATGCAGTCACAGTGACCTCGTGGGCGAAGGAATTCCATGGGTTGACCCAATCTCTTTTGTGTAAAGATGGATGACAATGACCACAATTGCATATAGAAATCATGTAATTGTGCATGCTGGTGACCGGCCATATGTCATTTGTGTGCCCAGTTCTCCAGAGTTTGTATGCAATTCTGTTAAGTGTTCATGTAAACTAGGTACACAGTTACACATGCATTTTGCATATGCAGCTGTGCCACCAAACTTTAGTAAAAATCATGCAGAGAGAGGAGAGCATTGTCAAGATATGGCCCTTCCTAGGCTCAGAGTGACGCAGGATTCTTGGGTACTCCAAGTGTGATAGTTCTTAGGTAAATGACTTGTAATGGACTATAGTTTTCCTTGGTCTTATGGTAAAGAATCAACAAGAAGACCTAAAAATTACCCTTTTCTGATTTCCATTCATGCTACTCCCCACTCAGTTTCTTCAGTTCCCCCTGAGTTTAGTTGCCTCTTTGCTCGAATATCTGCCTCTTGCAGCTAGAACCAATCCTGATAGCAAAAGCCAGCTAGTGAGTATGTTGGCAGAAGATTTCATGTGCATGATTGCACAGGCAGCTTTTGGTGGATGAATGGTTATTGGAGCTAGGGGTATGATTTCAGGCTCAAGGACTTGTACTTGTACTTGTGCTAGCGGCAGTATGAACCTGTGGGGTTCAGGTGAGTTTGTACTCAGGACCACTAGCCCATACCGCTGCTCTCTGCTGCCTGTGCTAGCCTAGCTACACTATTTTTAGCACCATAGCTCGATGAGAGCATGTCTGTGTGTGCTGGGAATCATGTCTGCAGTTCCAAGTGTAGACATACCCACAGCATGGTGATGGAGTGAAGTATTTTCCCATCTTGTAGGTTGGGGATGCGGTGAGGAGGAGTCAACAATTTTTTGGCAAAAGTTTGATTATATTGGGCCTAAATGGTAACCTTCTGCAGAATTGCTCAGATATTGGGATTGGTGGGAGGTTGACCTTACCGAGTTTCCCACAGATCTTCGCATAATGTGAGAGCGGATGGGAACGATGAGACACTGAACCCAATTCCATTGCTTCTTTGGGCCCACAAAAAAGAGAATCCTTAGTCCTAATGAAGGGTTGGCCTCTGCATGCTGCTTTCTGCCCCACCTACGTAGTTATTTCGTAGCTCTCTAAAATCTTGGGGTCAAAGGCAAAGACCCATAGTCAGTGTTGCTTGGAGTAGCTTTAAATTATCTATGGATATTCTTCATCTCCAGGGGGAGGAATGTATGAGGAGAGGCTGCTTTCCCATGCAGACTCTAGCTCAGGAATTCTCACAGCAAAATTTTGGGTGACCTCAGAGTGCGGCCACCAACTCACTGACACTTTTTCTTAAAATACTTAATTAACGTTAGGAAAAACAATTAAATATGCACAGATACACATCCAAGTCATTGTAATTTATATTTGTAGGGTTTTTTTGACTCTCAGTAATAAAAATAATGCTGCTTCCCCCTTTGGGAGGTATATTTGTTAATATCACAGCACACTTAGTAGCTACCTGGGAGGCTATGAAAAGTGATAACAGACATACAAGTATCACTTTTCACGGATAGCAAGTAAGTCTGCTGCTAAAAGTGATGCTTGTTTAATACCACTTTTCTCAGCAAACCCCAGGACCGATTAAGCCCTGCATGGAGGAGCTGAAGGGGGAGGCAGCAGGGGCCAGAGGCAATGGTGGGTTGGATGTGGGGCTGTGGGAGGCAGTGGGGACCGGGGCAATGAAGGGGATGGATGCATGGTCAGGAAGGCAGCTGTGTGTGTGTGTGTACAGGGCTGTGGGAGGCAGAGGCAATGGGGATTGATGAATCCCACTGTCACACGGCTGGAGCTGGATGCCGGAGCCTGAGGCTTTGTGGCTTGAGCCAGGAGTCCATGCCTGGCACCATGACTGGAGCCAGCACTCACTGCTGCGCAGCCAGGGCCAGAGGTTGGCACCTTGGTCAAGCTCCCGCCACCGTGTGGCCAGAGCCTGGCAACAGAGCTGTGGGTTGGCGCCTGCTAGGATCCGTGCTAGGCTCTGGGGCAGTGTGGTTGGAGCCTGGGGGCAAAGCCTACCACCTATGGCCGGAACTGGGGACAGAGGCTGACTGAAGCTCCAGAGCCAGGGGTCAGCACCTGCTACCCCATGGTTGGAGCTTGCTGCTGTGCAGCTGGGATTGGGAGTCATCAGTGCCTGAGGCCAGCACTTGCCACTGCACAGCTGGAGCTTGGGACTGGAGCCGGGGGCCAGCGTCTGCTACCACACAGCCGGAACCAGGGGCCCAAGGCTGAAGTCCCATAGCTGGAGGCAAAGGCTGTGTGGCTGGAGCAGGGGGAGTTGGGGGGTGGCAGGGTTAGTACTCACTGCCCCATGGTTGGAGCCTGGGGCGGCACGACCAGGCTTCTGAGGTCCCGCTGCTGGAGCCTGCTGCCCAAATCCCTTTTCCCTCAATATGGGTCAAGAACTCGCTCCTGCAGCGTTGTGCCACACATCTCTCCAGAGGCGGTGCTGGGTGGCACATCCAGGAGCAACAAGGAGGGAAGGGGAGGGTCTGATGCTTTGCACCCCCCCCACCTCCCTATCACTGCTCAGGAGGCTGTTGTGGCCTCATTTGATAAATGTTGCTCTAGCTCATCCGACGTCCTAAACTTTGTGGACCTCGACCTTTATCAAACATTCATGGAGGGAGGGGAGATGCTGACATAGAGGCAGAACTCTTCTTTTCTGTGTGCGCCATCTGTCTGTCTACTGTGCCCACCCCAATGGTATATGGACAGAGTGTTTCTTCAGTTCAAGGAAGGGCCATTGCTTTTAAAGAACAAGCCCAGTTGATTTGTTGGGAGAGCTTTTTACTATGATACATTTTCATATTTTTGCTGCTCAAAAACTTTCAATTTGTCCTACCAAACTAAATTATCCTATTGGGCTTTAAAAGAGGGATTATTTACTCACAAGCCTTGTTATTTGAAAAATGTGTATAATTAAAATGGGTACTTTGCTACTCTCCTGAAGTAGCCTGTGGTAATGGACTAGTATGACATTTGCCCAGAATAAAATATTTTGTTAAACCTTTTAAAATAGAAACTTATTCCACTATTAGCTGAACAGGGTTTCTTTCCGTGCTTTGAAACGGCTCAGAACAAAAGCAGCAGATATCAGAACAAACGACTGACTTTGACAGCTTGAGTGTGTTCTGTGTTGAGAGCGCTGTTCCTGGCAATCTTAGCTCCTTTAGCGTTCAAACAGAAACCAGCTACGAACAGAAAATTCTACACAGAAATTCCTACTGGCTGAAGCTTAGTGCAGATGAAAATGAAACTACAAGTAGGTTGTGGATACTTCATGGGAGAATTTTTTTTTCCTGGGAATGACGCATACTCAAAGATCAGCAGAGTCATGGAGAATAATTAATAACAGTACATGCTAAGGGAATGAAAACTGCATTTGTCCAAACTGCAGAAAGGCCATTACAGATCAAGTGGCATTTTTGTTAATTTTAAAATTTGTTGGTTGACAGCTGCAAAATAACTTCCCAGGCATCACAATATAAGTGTTTAGGGTAGGAATTTTTAAAAATCAGCGTTAGCTTTATTGCTCTCATTGGAACAAAGCTAGACCAATGCCGAGTGTTTTGATAGACCGACCCATATTGTTTGACCTAAATTGCCATACACCAATGAGATGCAGTGCAGTTGTAGTCGTGTGAGTCCTAGTGTATTAGAGAGACAAGGTGGGATACCAGTGACCATTTACTTTGTGATAAGCAAGCCATATACTCCACTGAAACTGTACTTAATAGGATGCTGGATTTTTTGGTGAGAGCAATTAGAAACCAAATTGATTAAAAGATATTGGCTTTTCTTGTTATCCTTCTGGGTGAAAGCATAGAGAGCAGACTGGAAAGAAAACGTAGAATGTTTGCCAGATTGACCCACAGGCGTTTGTCCCAAGTACTTCTTACATGGGTGTCATTCAAATCTCTTCTGAGGCAGGTCAGATTTTTCTGAAGTTTGACACCCAAAACAATGAATACTTCCAAAATAGTGGCCATAGGAAGCAACAGGACTAATGAAATAATAACCATTATAGGGCACGGTGCTAGAGGACATCTATTAAGGGAAAATGCCATAGTATTAAATTCCCACTTCACTGTCCGTAGGTTAGGTATCGAGAGTTCTTAGGTAGCTGATTCAGTTCCTTATCTGAATGAACACACTAAATCACGGTGACGGGTCTAATCTATTATTTTAAAATCATCTCTGAAATGTTATGATAAACTGAAAAATATTCAGGATTTAATGTGGGTTGTCCCTGAAAGCAAAGGAAGTTGATGTTAGTGTTCTCCATAGCTTTGTACAGTACAACTTAAATTGTATTTAAAACTCTAGGCTTTGTGCTTTCTTTAACATGGAGACTCATGTCAAAACCAATGGCTTTGCACAAAAACTATCCCAAATAAATAATCTAGGAATAACCACGTGTTTATGAATGTCTTGCTATTTGTCACAGAGCTATGCTTGTATTTCCCAGGCATCCTCTTGATATGGAAATTGTATAGGTGTCAAAAAGCACTGCATGTCATCTCTAGAGCAAATTAAACATGGAAGCTATTATCCTGAGGTTGGAAGAGCTGTCAAACTTAGATGGAGAGGTCAGTATTTAGCTGAAGATTGATGGAAGCAAAACAGAGCTGATTTTCAAAGATATAAGGAAAGAGAGAACTTCTAATCCGCAAAGATTAAATTATATCATTAATAAAGTTTATATGTTAAAACATACAACTAAGATATGTTGTGCAACTTAAGTAGGTCCTTAATCTGCACCATCATTTGATTTAAAAACAGATAATGCTCTTTCTGAAATAATATAATTACCTATCTTTGGCTTTAAACAGAAAAACCCCTAAACAAACCCTTTCTGTATGGCAGCTCCTCTTTATTTCACAAAATGTACTTTGCCCCAGTGAACGATGCTGTAGTGAGCACAAAAACTGTTACTGTGCCCTGTACAGAGTAGATCTGTACAGAAAACAAAACACATGAAGCTCTTTCTTTTGGAAATCAAGAAAAGGCAATGCCTATGAAGCATGGGGTTTTAATATAATTGCAGTGTAATTTCAATAAATTCAGTAAAGCTGATCATTTTTTTTTTTTTTTTTTTGACAGTTCAGCCATATGAATATAAAAATTCCACTGGACTCCATCGCTGTCCCTCAGAATTACTTAATGTAAATGTTTGCCACAGATGATATACTTAGAGATTTTTTTAAATTGTATGAAAACCCTGTTTACTCAAATGTTTCAAATCTGGACCAAAAAGGAGAGCTCACCACTGATTGCTAAATTATTCAGCTAGTAAATAGCTTAATGGAGAAATTTGAACAGATAAAAAGAACATCACCGGAACAAAAGGCTTGTGATAATAAAAGGGATAGGGAAAAGAGAGAGACTGCTTTTAATCATTGATGCTGGTCACACACCAAGCCTGTATTTTAATTGTATGTTTTATTTTTAATAATAAATAATTAGTCACTCCAGTACAATACAGCAGGTTCACCCAGATCAGAAGCACAAGGCTTAATAAAGCAAATCAGTACAACACATTTTAAAAAAAAAAAGGCAAAATTGCTTTTTCCTTCCAATAAATTTGGTCCCAAATATGCTGATTTGTCCACAAATCTTTACATAACAGTGTGCCAGATAATAGCGCTTTAAATCTGATATGAAACTTCATTTTTTTTAGTAAATATATTTAGCTGTTGGACACTGCGTGCGCTGTGCACCCTAAAGCATTCAATTCAATAATCCCACCTGTTTCTATAAGGAAAAAAAGGGGGACCGATGTGACATGGTGTGACCTGTGCTAGAGATGGCTGTAAGCTCTTTGGGGCAGGAGCCCTGTCTTCTTGTATTTGTCTTCATAGTGCTCAGTGTTCATCTGTAGAAATAAGATACTTACAGAGAAACCTGAACTGTATAAAATTTGCCTCACATGGTTTTATGTTCAAAACTCAAACCAGGTGCCCAGTTCACTCAAAAGGCTCATGAATATTGATTGCCTGCCTGCCTGCCTACCTACCTGTCTATCTGTCTAGGCATTGCTATAGCTCTTTTCACTATAGTATCTAAACACTGACTGCAAACCATCCAGAAAGCAGCTTTCCTTTGAAATCATGCCAAATTCAGTGTAATACAATTTCAATATGAAACACGGCAAAATTTGGCAGTTTCAAGTAAGTTTTGCTGTGAGATTTTGAATTTATTTGAACGCAGAATGCTAAGCTAGATTTGGAGGAAGGATGACACTGAAAAGAATACACAAAACTCCAGCCCCCTGCCAAAGCGACACTACCAAGTCATAGAGCTCCAATTAATGTACTAACCCGCTGGATTCTTGGTGCAAATTTGTCCCTGGTGTGGCCCTGTTAGTGGAGTCAGACCACTGTCTTATTTGGCCCCCAGTATACAAATTCTGATGTGGGTCAGAGCAGTTTAGTCTTACATGCACCTTGCCTAGTTCAAGCCATTGCTATTAAAACTTGCTGTTGAACAATAAATGTCCGACCCAGTTGAAAAAAGTGTCTTGTGTTAATGGTGAGATATTAACTGGGCAGTTTGAATTTTTTTTCCTAAATATTATATATGCCTAGCAACTGAGCAAGAATCAGGTATTGTAGGTTGATGTAAGGCATATTCAATACATTGTGGATACAGCGTATATATATATAAATACATAACTTAGTGCAGCAGCAACATATTTCCAGCCCTGTTGAAATCCTTGTAAACACATTCTTTATCCAGTCAAAGTAGTTTTTGTCAGAAAAAGATAGCTGAGAATGAAAGTTATTTTAGCAAACTCCTGACTTGTGAGAGTGAGGGGTGAGAAACTCAGACTTAGTGTAGCCTTCAGGTTATTGTATATAGTGGGTTAGATCCTGGCACTTGCTGAATACCTGCCCAACTCTTGCACCTGTACCACCTATCAAGGTCAGTGGGACTTGTAGGTTCTGACAAGATGCTTAGCATCATTTAGGCTTTGGAAATAGTTTCTGTAGTACACAGTTAAGGTGCTTTGTTGCTTGAATGTTTTTTGTTCAGTTTTAGAAACTACACCTGCTTCTGCAGTATTCCTCTCACTGAGTGGGGTTACTGTACTTACGCAATCAAAAAGTACTGAAATCCAGTGGAAGAAATTGACTTTCAAGATGTGTGTAAAAAATCATGATGAAACAAACTTAACATTAGTCACAGCCTTAAGTTGTGCTTTTTAATTACTGACCAGTCCACTCCTTGGATCATCCAGGGAAAAGCAGTTCATACCAAGCATAACTACTATTGCCATATTATTGATGGGAGGGTACATCAGTGACTGGCGGAAGGGTCTTTCCCAGGGAAGAACAAGAAAGTGACTAAAGAGAATTTGAAGAACTAGCTCCTCAGCTTTCCTCTAATCAAATAATTAGAAATCATACTGATCAGGGTCCAGCAGTGGGGCTACAAGACTTTAAAAACGAACAGCCATCAAGAGGAGCTGTTGAGCCCATCTCTCTGGTCAGGAGAGTTGGCCTCAGCCCTGGTGCCTTCCCTGCAAGTCTGTAGATTGATAACATCACTGTATAAAGCACGACATATTCTATTTTGCATGCATGCTCTGTACTCTGGTAGGCCCTGCAGCTTTTATCTGCTGTGCTGGATTTTTTTTTAATTATTTATTTATTTATTTATTTTTGGCTTCTGTTACAAGCTGACCTTTCTGCTGAATAAGTGCCTCCTGCAGAGCCAAGATCTATAACCTTCTAGGTCTCAGGCAGTCTAGAAGGCCCTTCATATTTTCTGTTTCGAGAGGCCTGAATGAATCAAGACTAATTTTCTGGCCTCCAGAACAAAACACCAGAGTAAAGTGGGATGTCTCCAGAAGAGTTGAAAGCCTTTGCCACTCAATCACTTTTTAAATAACTTTCCTCCTGCTACTTTCCTAGCATGGCTGTTGGAATGATTGCTGCAAGGCAGGAGACAGTTAATCCCACAGAGGCTGTTTACAGCTCCGAAGCCCAATCTGAGTTATGGAGCATTCCCTCAATTCTATAGATGTCACTAGGGTGGAGGTTGCATTAGTCTCCAGTGGACCATCTCAGCTGTCCCCCTGCATTGTGGCATGGTTTAATTATTCCTGCCCCATCTCTGATAGTTGTCTAGCTTTGAGTATCTTTCAGTGATAGCCCATAACATCTCCTGATATGTGTTCAGTTGTTTAGCGGATCTTAAGCGCTTTGGCTCATTGGGCATTATTTTGGTTTCTTTGAGGTTGTTTTTTAAATCTTTGTCATTTTACCCTTTTACAGTTCATACACTTGACATAACATTTGTTGTTGTTTTTTTTTGTTTGTTTTTTTTAAAAATAGTTGAGGACTGATTGCACTGCATCGTTTCAGCTGTGTTAGACTGAGAAGTTTGGGGGAGGGGAAGCCGAGGCCTCAAAGCCATTGATCCTATCTTTATAACTTTCCCCTTTTAGCTTGGAACAGATGGCTTGCAAGGTGGCTCACAATTGCACAGACAGAATCAGAAGGACCGAACTTTACATAAACCATTTATACTAAATGTTTGGTGTGCTGG
Source organism: Chelonoidis abingdonii (assembly GCF_003597395.2). Classification (NCBI taxonomy): domain Eukaryota; kingdom Metazoa; phylum Chordata; order Testudines; family Testudinidae; genus Chelonoidis; species Chelonoidis abingdonii. The sequence goes on along the minus strand of NC_133778.1, from coordinate 49,989,122 downwards.
CAACATAAATCAACAACAATATCCATTACAAATTAATCCCTTTATCAGTATTATTTTGAGGGAACTGATCCCAACATATGGGAATGAACCATACCTCTATAAGTCTATCCCTTTGTAAATTAATTATTCAGGGCACATAGAGCCTGCCCCTGCAATGTAGAGTAATTCTTCCCAGCAAACATCCAGGATTTTAACTTCAGTGGCAATAATAAATAGAAAAAAGTCTCAGGTGATGCCACTATTTTAAAGTAATTAATCATCTTCCCCTCAGTGCCCCCTCACTCCCCTTTTTGGTTCTTTTTAACAAGGGATTTTCAGTAATAAATCTTTAATGATATATGTTAAAAGCCATTCATTAATTTAATCTTGGTCTGCCTGCTTCTTTTTTTGATGCTTTTTACACTGAACATTATTAGTTTTGAACTGGAAAAGTACCTAAAATAAATGTGTGTTTATAGAAAACTGATGGCTTAGTGCAGGAATCTCTGAAAGATCATTTCTTGGTTTTTGAATGTCATGTAGTGCATGTGCTAATAGAAATTGTTAATTAATACCAATGGGGCTGTCAAGAGTAAACATTCTGAAGAGGCTGTATTGCTGCAGTGTCAGAATTACAAGATGCCTTTCAAAAAATGACTTGTCTGTACCTAAGTTTGAGATGAATGAATGCTAATTTTGTTTCATAACATGTATCACATAGAAATCATTACTTGGACAATAATCTTGGATGTTATAAATGCCCATGTGCTAAATAAAGTTGAATTTTCTGCTGTTAAAATATCAGGTTAATGGTCTGACCTAGAAGAGACAATGTATCTTTAAATAGTTCTTGTTAGACCTGACCAGCCATCATGTATATTCAATGTGACAGGGACAGATGTGACAGATCGGTTCTGACACACTTCCATACCAGAAGTCAGTGGCTTGAGGTGACTCATGTCCTTCCTCTGATTCTGTCCCCTGCTGCAGGACAACACAACGATGCACGAATGAACCTTGCCATCGCCCTCACTGCTGCCAGGTATGGTGCTGCCACAGCCAATTACACTGAAGTGGTGCACTTGCTGAAGAAGACAGATCCAAAGAGCGGGAAGGAGCGTGTCTGTGGCGCACGATGCAGGGATGTTCTTACAGGTATGAGGATTGCAGTCTAATTCTAGGAGATATTTATAGAGTCTTGCCTAACTTTACGTAATAACTTTTATTGGTTATGGGCCTCTAACTTAAGCAACATTTCAATGTAGAGAGAAATATTCGTATTCTGCAGCCCATCATTCACTGGATAAAATCTACTGGGGAAATTATTCAGTTTTATCAGTTTTTTGATTAATAGAATAAAACATAACTATTTAGGAAAACAAAATGTGTTCATTAAAGAAACACAGAATTAATAGTTAAAAAAAAAAAAAAAGATGGGGACATCTTAGATTTGGAAATATCAAAGATGGAGTATTTCCAAAGTGCAGTGTCATGTCATTAATGTCAATCATCTTTAACTTCTGTCAGGTTTCAGTCCAAATCCTTATGCTTTGGCAGGGTAGACTGGGCTTTTACGTTCAAAGCCTTCTGTCAAGCAAAGCTGACATTGTAAAATGCTGTGTTCCACACAGCAATAATACCTTTAACCAAATTCAAGGTTTGAGAGACAAATGGCACCAGTTTTAAAATGATCTGTTCTTAAATACAGTTTTTAACTAAATAAAGGTGGGGGAAAAAAGTCCAGTATGCTCAGTTGTATTTGTAAAGGCTCTTTTGATAGGTATCATTCCTTGTTTCATATATGACATTAATTTTTTAAAAAAGAAATATTTGTTAATAATTCCAGCTGTTTGGGACCTCTAGAGTGACACAATGTACTTTATCAGAAGGGTAGCCGTGTTAGTCTGGATCTGTAAAAGCAGCAGAGAATCCTGTGGGACCTTATAGACTAACAGACGTTTTAGAGCATGAGCTTTCGTGGGTGAATACCCACTTCGTCAGATGCATCTGACGAAGTGGGTATTCACCCACGAAAGCTCATGCTCCAAAACGTCTGTTAGTCTATAAGGTGCCACTGGATTCTCTGCTGTTTTTACAATGTACTTTACAATAGGTTAAGTTCATAGATAAATTAATAATCCAGATTGTCAGTGAGCAGGGAAACAAATAGGGTATGTGATTGATGCTGTGTTCTTTCACAGGGCAGGAATTTGATGTCAAAGCCAAATGTGTTATCAATGCTACAGGACCTTTCACAGACTCTGTGCGGAAAATGGATGATCAGGAAGTATCAAACATCTGTCAGCCAAGTGCAGGCGTGCATATTGTGATGCCTGGTTATTACAGGTAACAATATTCAAAGCATAGCTCATTTGTAACAATCTCTACTTGTGTCTATAATGAGTAAAGTGGTAGAGATACATTTGCAGCTTTTATGGTATTTCTTGAATGCACAGGATTCTGGCACTGTGCCTATTAGGAAAACAATTTTATCCTACTCAAAAAGAATCAAATAGTCTACTACTTAATCAAGATTTACTAAGGCAAATTCCCACTGAAACTGAAGTATTGACTGCAGATTTGGGGGGTGGTTTAAGTGAATTCTAGAGCTGACTTTACTGATTTTTAGGGGCAAGTAATATATAAAACCTTTTATGGACATAGAGTTTCATGTATGTTTGTTTTTTGCGTCTTTCATGTAGAAAATTCCACTCTTGAGTTTGTGTAGCATTAAAGATTCTGCAGTGGCTAGAACTGCCAATAAACTACTCTTCTAAGAGTATAGTTTTAACATAACTGGTGTCAGTTAATACAAATACAGTGTGCATTTAAAACAATAAATTAACCAGCACACTAGTAGGGTAGGAACCTTTTGGGTTTCTGGTCTGTTGCTTGAGGGGGCAAAGTGGCAATATGACAAAGTTGTTTTTTTGGGAAATATTGAGGAGTTGATTGGAGGGAGTGGGGATAGCAAGGTAGTCCCTCTTGGGAAGGAATCATAAGGAGTCTAGCGGGGGAATCTGAGGTGGGAAGGAATCCTTGTGATTCTGAGCTAGGATCAAATTCACCGCTGACGTAAATGGAATCAGCTCCATTGAAGTTAGTGGAGAGGTTCCCATTTACACCAGCAGAGAATTTGCCCTTACTCCTAATTCACTTGTGGATTTTGCTGCTCCTGTGCAGGGACACCAGTCTCATAAAATTGAGCTATTTTTTGTCTGCATTGAGAATTGTGTCTCCCACTTTTGGGACTGCTGCCTCAGTGCAATGAATTGTGAAACCATCTAGAAAACAGTGACTGTTGGAGCTGAGATATGAGCATTTGGTACCAAGGGATGTACTTCCAGTCACTCCCAGTTCCTTTTCTACCATGGTACTTAGCAAGGATCAGTACTACTGCTCATTTGAATTACTTAGCAGTATGATCCTTATAAAATGAGAGTCATATTTCCCACGAATCTGAAGTTATGCACGTTCTAGAAATCCACCTATTCATTAATCGGATGACAGGGCCGGGATGAGTTTGATATTGTGCATTTTTGTACTGCCTTCCATCTGAGCACGGTAAACCACTTGAGTTTGATTTGGTGAAGTTGACACACATACATTCAATGACAGATTCAGGATTAGAGCCCAGATCTCTTCGCTTCAAATTGTGTGCAGTAACTACAAGGTCCTCTTTCTTTTCTCTGTGTAAGTGCATAAGTGTATACAGAGGATGCTTACTAATGTCATATGAGGAGCATGTATATGAAGTCAGCTGCCTTTCTTCTTCTTTGAGAAGAGGGCCTGGGAGCAGAAGTTTTTTTTTCTTAAGAATTTTTAATGTTAAGTTTTGTGTTTGGGCAAGGATACAGTCTGTTTATTACATAATAAACAGAGTGGTTTGAATCTGTGTAATTTAGAAAGTTGCTTTATTGAACTTTGTTCCTCAGCGTATGTCAGTGTGGGCATTTCTTTACTTGTAAAATAGTGTCTACCCACACCTACCCCCTCCACAATACCACTGATTAGTTAAAACTACACTGATTTCACTTTAAGAAGGCCAAGGAACAGTCTCCATAAGAAAAAAATATTAATAACATTTAATCTTAATTGTACACATAAATTAGCAGCAAGTGCTCTGAGTGTCAATTGAATGCTGCTTAATGGAGAAGATATGTCATTTCATTGCAACCACTTTCCTCTTTGGTAACCTCCTTTATAAAAATTTTGGTGTAGTCTTGTAGTAATCAGGTAAAAGCCTTTTATGTCTAAATGTAGATAAGGTTTGATTAATTTAATGTTAACACAATGCAGTTATTTCCTAGTGGATTCTTACATTTTGATACTCTTCATTAATAGTCTCTGTATTCCTCCTCTCATTAATTCTATTCTTAGTACTCATGTCCTTACACAAGTAGCTACAGTATGTCTCTCTCGCACTCTCCCTTACGTACGTGTATCATATGTAAGCATCACTGTTTTTTCTTCTGCTGTTGTCTGTGGAGATGGAGAGAGGATTTAAACTACGTGTGTTGTGTGGGCCATAGCCACCTCCTGTCTCGAGCTGTCTGTTTTCTTATATATTTTTAAGTTTTCTTACAAATTCAAATTATAATTTTCTTTTTTGTCACAGATGTCCTCCCAACCCCCAAAAGGCCATTAGTTATTTCCAGCTCCCACCTAATACCATTTTAACTTAAATTTACCATATATTAAACTCAAGCACCACTAAACTTATTAAAATTCATATAGTCATCGTGTTTTTGTTTAATTGCATTTATGCTATTTTATTCCACAGCCTCAGCTGGAAGTCTATTCCATTTATCTGTTCGTTCCACTCTATTATAATATACCATCTTCTTAAATTATTACAGGTATTGCCTTTTGACTGAAAACCTAATCCTCCTACAGCCTGGAGAGAATAGATAGTTCTGGTTTGTCTAGCGACCGCAAATAAATCACTAGACTTAATTTTGTAACATTTTAGCTAGTTTAGTGTCTTCATATTTTAGTGGTCTTCTCTTAAGACTAAATAACCCCAGTTTTTTGTTGTTGTTTCTTCATATGAAAGCCCCTCTATTTCATTTAACATCGGTTCCATATATGCTTACTCTCCAATTTAACTGTTTTTGTTCTCGGCATAAAGTAACCAAAACTTAGTACTACACTCCAGATGTGGTCCAATCATTGAATCAAGAATGATTTGGGGCAAGTTCTATGGCCTGTTTTGTACAGGAGATCAGTTTAGATATTCACAGTTGTCCTTTCTGGCCTTGGAATGTATGAATTGCTTTATAAAGATACTGCAGGATATTCTTGGATTTAGAGGCCCTTGTTGAAACGGGGAAATATCTTAATAGCCTTTTTTGCTTCAGCTGCACAGTGGACCAGATATTTAAATATTATTTCTATTGACAAACCCAGACCCATTTCACACCCTGCTGTACTATGCTACTGCTTTTTAAACTTTACTTAATTTTTGCATTTTGTACCTAAATACATTATTTTATGCTTACATGTTAAATTTGATATCCCACTTGTTTGCACATTTGCTTCATCAAGATTTTCCTGTCAAAATTCAGCATTATTATTTATTTTGTTTGTGTTATGATAGTAACCACAGCTTGTTAAATACTGTCCACTCAGATAGAAAGACCCAGTTGCTGCTTTGAAGATTGTAACATTTAAGAAGGCAAGCAACATAAAAGGTGTTGGAGTGGATAAAATACATGCGGTATTTTAAACAATAAATACAAACTGTTTCCATCTGCCCCTCCACCTAGCCATCAGCTGACTGGGTTTTTTGTAGGCATTATGGTCTTGGGGGATCTGAAGTAAGAGAAGGTGGTGTTATGAATTGTTTTAAGAAAAATGTTCCATGCACAGAGGGAAGCATGGAAGATGGCTGGAAGAGAAGCTGTCGAATGGGGCAGGTCAAGGCTAGTATAATTGAAAAAGTGTGTTAGAGGTGGGGCTGTGAGATAGGAGAAATGAATAAGCAAGTTGGAGCTGGGTTATGAAAATTCTTGATGCTTGGACTTCATGTAGTGGAGAAGAGAGTGTAAGGATTCAGAGAAGATTTTGCATGTCTGAGTCTTTCCCACTCCCTCTGTTACTGTTCGTTCTCTTCAGTTCCTGTCCATCTGCTCAACAGTGATGATGGGGCAAATGAAGTCTTTCTACCATTATCTGTATTGCACCAGCTTCATTCATCTTTAGTCATGATGTTCTGTCATTCTTTATTGTGTGTATCCAGTGCATCCTGTCTTCCTCTGTTTCTAGTTCTTTGCACTCTGATGTGTATCACCATATATGATATCCTTTCTGGGTCCATTCTTGACTTGTATCCAAATCACTGTCTGTCTTGAATCTGTTACTATCATCTGCAAATGCAATGATCTAACTTTGGGGTCAGCAACCTTTTAGAGGTTGTGTGCCAAGTCTTCATTTATTCACTTTAATTTAAGGTTTCCTGTGCTGGTAATACATTTTAATGTTTTTAGAAGGTCTCTCTATTAGTCTATATATTATACAACTATTGCTGTATTGTAAAATAAACAAGCTCTTCAAAATGTTTAAGAAGCTTCATTTAAAATTGTTAATCTTACGCCGCTGGCCCGCTCAGCTCGCTGCTGGTCTGGGATTCTGTTCACCTAGGCCGGTAGCGGGCTGAGCAGGGCCTGCGGCCGGGACCCCAGACTGGCAGCGGGCTGTGCAGGACCGGCAGCAGCTGGGACCCCAGACCTTTTCAAATGATAAAGGTCATCCAATTTTTAAAAAAATTGGATACCTGCAAATACTAGGTGGATCAAAATTCCTTACGCAGAGAGCTATTAATTTTTACTTATTTTTCCTGTCTGTGTGTACTGATCTAGCATGAATTAATGAAAAATATTAATATAAAAAGCATATCAAAACTTTTCTCTGAATAATGAAATGAAACTAGTCTTTGCACTGGAATTCGGGAAATATTTTATGCTTCTGGTGTTAGCTATCCATGTTATGGACGCTTTAAACAAAACCTTGGTCTTGACTTTCAATTAACAACTAGTAGTGACTAATATGGATTTAAGGTCTGAGAAATGTGTAGTACTTGCAACTCTTAGGGCCTGAACCAAAACCTATTGAAATTGATGTGAGTCTTCTCATCGACTTCAGTAGTCTTTGGATCAGAGTCTTTTGTGACTTACGTGGAAATAAAAGTAATCCAGCAGCCACCCTGATCAACCTTGCTTTAGGGTCCGTACAAGGTTTTTTGTGGATTCTGTATATCAAGACCATACATTTTAAGACTCTGCTTGATAATCCCATATCAAGGTTGAGCATTTTGAAATACTGACATCTCATCCCACCTCACAACCTCCATAATTTGAGTTCACATACAAATTCAGGTAGAAAAGTTCTAATACATGAAATTGCATCCACTTAATATTGGCAATATCAGTCAATAATAATATTTGAATCATAGAGATATATGAAGAAGGGGGATAGCGGTAAGAGTGGACTTTAATTTTCATTTGATACAATAATGACCCTCTGTCATAAACAGATAGTAGGAGTTAATAGAACAGAAGTACTTTATATCTCTTTTGACTGTAAGGGGTTAACAAGTTCAGTAAGCCTGGCTGTCACCTGACCGGAGAACCAATCAGGGGACAGGATACCTTTCAAATCTTGAGGGAGGGGAAGTTTCTTCGTTGTGTGCTGTCTAGATTGGTTATTGTTCCTCTGGGGGCTCAGAGGACCAGACGTGCAACCAAGTTTCTTTTCCAATCTCCCTATACAAGCTTCTTATACAGTTCACAGAATATAATACCTAGATAGATAAGTGGTTCAGGCTTATGTTGTTTCTTAGTATTGCAATTGTGTATTTGGCTGGAAAAGGAAGTTCAATGGTATTTTGGCTTGGAAAGGATTTTATTTGTACTTGTAACTTAGGCTGGGAGGGGTAATTCCGTGTCTATAGCTGAAAGACCCGTACCTATCACTTTTAAATTTACAAAGATAATTTTTTTTCTCTCTTTAATTTAAAGTTCTTGTTTAAGAACCTGATTGTTTTTTTATTCTGAGGTGAGACCCCAGGGACCGGGGTCTGGATCACCAGGGAATTGGTGGGGAAGAAAGGGAAGGGGAGAGAGAGGTATTTCTCTCTGTGCCAGGTTACGTTTTCTCGGAGAGTCTGGGAGGGGAAGAGAAGAGGAGGGCAGGAAGGTGAATTGTCCTCTCTTTTTGTAATTCAAAGGAGTTTTGGCATCACAGTGATCTTCCAGGGTAACCCAGGGAGGGGAAGCCTGGGAGAGGCAACGGTGGGGGAAAGGGTTTACTTTCCTTGTGTTAAGATCCAGAGGGTCTGGGTCTTGGGGTTCCCCGGGCAAGGTTCTGGGGGGACCAGAGTGTACCAGGCACTGGAATTCCTGGTTGGTGGCAGCACTACAAGTACTAAGCTGGTAATCAAGTATTAAATGATACATATTCAGCAAAATTATATTGTTACCAAATACTTCATTTTGGAATCGTAAATTATTACCAAGTATTCTTCCTTATTCAAATTACATCTGAGTATCCTAATATGAGTAATGCAACACTAGCAAGGTATGTACATCTAGATAATTATGTTCCATAGCAAAATACTAGTGTAAGATTTTCATTAAAAATAAACTGAAATTCAGTGAAAGTGGTTTCACTGTCACCTGGTTTTTGAATCCGGAAAGGGTGGGAATAAGTGCTCATATTTCAAAATGTCAACAGCAAAAAGTTTTTTCAGGCAATTTCTTTGAGTTTAGGGTCTTGAAATACAGAGCTCACCAAAATATAACAGACAAACATTATATAGATACTAACAGAAGATAGTGCCAAAAACTTGCATTTAGGTGCTTGGCTTAAAGTGTTTACTGGGAGATTAGATTAGGCTCACAGTTGTGCAATTAGCTGCTATGATAACTTCCTTAGAAGTTTTGATCTCAAAGTACAGACAAGACTTCTAATGTTACTTTCCTTTTGTCTTACATTTTAGCTTCTTTCTTCTTTCCTTTTCACTAATAAAATCAGTTGTGTTACACTTGCAAGGAAAATATTTCTATGAATCATAGGCTCCTTAATGTAAATAAAGTAAATCTTTATAGTAAATGTAAGGGAACACTGTGCACTTTTTTTTGCATTTTTATATATCCTACAAGTTCATCCACCTCCTGCTGAAAATTGTAAGTAGCAAAGAAGTTATACATACACACAAAGCAATAACTTTGTATTAAATCTGTCTCCTTGCAGACGTACTGGAGCTCATTAGTATTTGTTATAATTGGAAGTTTCATTTCATGGTTCTTCTCCAACCCTTTGTTTTTCACCTTACCTTATTTGTATAATATTTATTCATTATCTATTTTTGCCTAAAAAAGCTTACCTAAGGTATTCAGTTTGTACCACATCTCTCTCACATCGCTGTTCTTAAAATTTACAATTTTTTAAATGAAAAAACAACAGTGAGTCGTGCTTTTGGGGGCTCAACTTGAGAGATACCTGGAGCCTGATTTTTTTTTTTTTTTTTTAAGAGGATAATTCCCCACCACTCTTTTGAAAATAAGTTCCTTGAACATGACTAGTTGGAGACTTGGGGTATGTCTTCACCACCGGCTGTATCGGCAGGTAGCAATCGATTTCTCGGGGATCAATATATCGCGTCTCATCTAGACGCGATATATCAATCCCCGAACACGGACCTGTCGACTCCGGAACTCCACCAACGCGAAAGGTGGTTGCAGAGTCGAGAGGCAGAGCCGCGGACGTCGATCCCGCGCCACGAGGACAGTAGGTAACTCGATCTAAGATACTCTGACTTCAGCTACGTTATTCATGTAGCTGAAGTTGCGTATCTTAGATCGATCCCCTCCCCGAGTGTAGACCAGCCCTTGGAAATAAAGGCACAAAAAGATCAAATCACTGGCTACATAGGAAAATCTTGACCTAAGAACATAACAAAACTTTGTTTGCAGTTCTGTTTGACTAAAAATGGTGTCAGTTAATTCATTCTAGTGATGAATAATTTTATCAATAAACTAGATATTTTATTTGATGTCAGAACTTGAAAATGAATAACCTCTCTTTATTCCAGCCCCGATAACATGGGGCTACTTGACCCAGCCACTAGTGACGGACGAGTGATTTTCTTCCTGCCATGGGAAAAGATGACCATCGCTGGGACCACAGACACTCCAACTGAGGTCACACCTCACCCAATACCTACAGAGGAAGATATTAACTTTATTTTAACTGAAGTGCGCAACTATCTGAGTTGTGATGTTGAAGGTAAATTTAATGAGCTTTGTTTTTGCTGGGAGGGGTGCTGATGTGTCTGCAATGTCTGAAAGTGAAACTATGCTGCCACTAAAGTTTGTGTGATTTGATTTACCATGCTTTTGGTATTTTGGGACTTTGACATAAAGGTCATCCTTACCAACGTTTCAGAGCAATACAGTTACTGCTTTGTCAGATGTACCCTTCATATCCTGTTGTGGTGGAAGATGTGGAACACTTGAGAGTACATTCGACATCAAAGTATGAGTTTATTGATCAGCTTCAACCAACTTTTTGTCTAGAAACAGTTCCTGACTCTTTCAAAGTTTTAATTCTGGTTTGTATTTTTATAACCACTTTGTCCTTAATATTTGCTTTTAAAAAAAAAAAAAAAAAAAAAAAGGCATGTATCCAACACTGTCAGTTTTCAATTCAGGAGAGAGAAGGATTATGGGCTAAAATCAAATTTTTAAAAATAGAATGGTGATCGCTGGGGAGGTTCATTTGATATAGGGCAGATGGAAATGACCAATTTGCATTCAGATTGGTGGTTTAGAGTTGAAAGGATTTATATCTCATTACCCAGCCCTTTAGCCATCCTGTCCCCTTCACCGTTGTTTTTAAAATGATTTTGTGAAAACGTCTGCATTAGCAGAGATATTAACGTAAATCTGAAAAGCACTCTTCCTGCTGGGAATGTAACAGTGTCCTGTAGTTAGATTAAGGAAGCCTTCTGTCCGGAGGCTGAAAACTCTAGCTTGTTTATTCTTCCCTGAAATGGGTAAATTGATAGTTCTGTTTTTGTATCAAGTTAAGAAAAATGATCTATCCAAAATATGTACCATCAAGTCTCTTGAGCAGAAGTTAATCAGAATGATGTGGTGTGCCAGGCAGGTGGTTGGTTGGTTGAACTAAGCTCAGAGTATTGAATAGGACAGAATTTTTGCAAGGTATTTCACAAAAGTAGTTTTTTGGAGTGTTTAAAGCTTTTTGAAGGAAACCCACCTAGGTGCATGCTGTTTTTCACGTATGCAATTAGCAGTGTTTATAGATTGCCTGTTATTGAATTAACAACTGTGCTGGCCATATCAACTCACTGCAGACCTGCTTTTTTGCTGCCAGAGACAGTGCCAGGGTTATCAACTTACACAGGCTTGGATGTATTCCAACTATTTAATTATAGTGTCACACATGCTGCTTTTTCTAGTTTCTTTAGTTTATAAATGTAATATGGTATCTTATTTCTGTGATTAGCACTTCATTTTGGTGGGTTAAACATGCTGGCAGAGCAACATCGATTCTGAAATCTATTCAGTGCTCTTTGAGGATATTTTTATAGTCTGTTATCGATTTTCAGTTATCAGTCATGTGAAAGCAGAATCTAAAAACATACCCCAAAATGCTTCAGCATAAAGCAAATCAGTCAGTTTTTTCCCTTGTAAATTTAATAAGCAACACAATTAAGTTTTATAAAAGCCTCTACTGCTCTCATGTTTTATTTAAAAAGTGAAATGATTATTTTTAAAACCACAAGTAGATTCTATAATCTAATGGTATAAACTGATATGGTTTGTGCTAAATCTGTGTTGAACAGAGATTAAATTTGTTATAACTTGGCATTTAATAATTTGGTATTTTATATATTATAAAAAATAATGTGGAACATCTTAATTTCAGTAATTAAAAAAGATTCAAGGTCTGCATCACAAAAAATACGGCTTTGCGGATTGATGGAAAAATTTAGGCTGCCTGTGCAGATTTCTTATACGGTCATCAATGCACTATGCAGGTGTACTTCTCTAACTGTATGTCACCTACTGCAGATATTCATAATGCTCCCATCCCCATGGTATGTAAGAGGAGTGGACTTTGTATCTTGCAGTAGTTGGCCTCTGTGTGTGTGTCTACACTGCAATAAAAAACCCGTGGCTGGCCCTGTCAGCTTACATGAGCTAAGGGCTGTTTAATTGGGATGGAGACTTGGGGCTCGGGCTAGAGCCCAAGCTCTGGACCCTCCACTTCATGGGGTCCCAGAGCCTTGGCTCCAGCCCAAGCCTGAACATCTATATTGCAGTTAAACAGCCCCTTAGCCCGAGCCCTGTGAGCCTGAGTCAGCTGACACAGGTCAGCCTCAGGTGTTTAATTGCATATAGACATACCCAATAAGTCACATGGCTGAAGCAAAATAGTAGATGTTTTTTAGAGGTTAGGGTATGCTGTATTTATTTATACTTTTGAGAGTCTTTTATTTTTACTATTTGATGCCTTAAGGTTTTATATCTGTTATTGAAAAGTTACAATTCACTTTACGGGTGTACTAATAACTGACAAGGAGCCAAGAAATAGCATAGATAAACATCTAACTGGTTGGCCATGTATTCTGATAGGATGGGAAAAATAAAGATAACTTTTGTCTCTGACGGTGCTGAGGATGGGAAGTTTGAAATTCTTTTACAATATCTCTTGTACCCAAGAAAGACAGTTGAATATGGGCCACATGGACTCTTGCTGCTTATGAAATGTGTAAGATGACGCCCTTTTAAAGCCTCTATATAGTAATCTGAGAACCCAAGCAATATTGGAGGTTAGTCTGGAGCACAAGTTGTTGGAGTACTGGAGCTCTGCTAATAAAAATGCATTCAACCCATAGCTATGTATACACCTGGATATACTTGACAGACTTATTTGTCAAAATAAGAGCTTGGGGATAGTAACTCAGTCATTTTAGAAGAATTTTCGAAAAGTGCATTGGAAACAAAATATCAGGCATGCAACAGAAAACATGATACCTAGGATGTTGAAATGTGAGAAGAGAAATTGCCCATCTGAAGTCAGAGACATGAGTGCATTGCACAGATTTAACTTACTGGTTGGTTTTCAAGCCTTTTGATTTTTCCAGTTTGGACAATGGGCCTCTCTAGTTCTGGGTACCTTTTTTTCAGGTTAGAGTCTAGTGGGGTAAAATGTTTGACACTGATAATGCTGGTCTTTGATTCTCTAACCCTGCCCATTCCACTGCTCTGGAAAAAATCTCTCCTGTAATTTAAATTACTTTCTAAGGCTGTGACTACATTTCAAACTGGAGATGTAATTTCCCAGTTCAAGGAGACTGTGATAGGGTCCGCCTGCTGGTGGTACCCCACCCCAAAAAAGGAGCAGTAAAGGTGGGCCCTTCAGGCCTGCCTAGAGAGGCTGTAGGGAAGCAGTCAATGCAGCAGGCCCAGTTAAAAATTAGCTGCAGGGCCTGAGCAGGTTAGTTCTGGCAGGGATCAGAGGAATAAGGAGGGGTGATCCTTGCCAGTGGCTGGAGCTTAAGGGAGAACCAGAGACTGGTTCTGGTGACAGTTGCATTGCATAAGTGATAACTTCAGCCCTGCGGTAAGGGTGAAGAGGAAAGAACTACATGGAAAGAGGCCTAAGGAATAGCAGCAGCAGCACATGACTGCAACTTATAAGGTCCCTAGGTTGAGACCCAGAGTAGTGGGTGGGCCCGGGTCCCCCCACTGGCAGGGTGGCCTGATCCCCAAGAAGGGGATAAGGCTTGTTTAGAGGACCAAGTGAGGGGCAGGTATTGGAGTCTCCAGGAAGAAAGCCCTGGGGACATTGCTCTATACAGGGCAGACACAGACTTAAAGCTAGCCCAGAAGGGGCTGAGAACTGAGCCCAAAGACAGGGCTGCAGATATGAACCAGGGCACTGTGATAGGCCCTGTTGTACCTTTGTTACCCCAGAAGGGTGATGTGATGAGCCACTGAAGACCTGCCTGGCAATAGCCAACAGGGAGCACCAGAAAAGGGAAGATTTCTGGTTCATACTCTGCCAACAAGAGGTGCTCATGAGAAGTGAGTGTCCCCCGTCACAATGGCATGCTGGATGTAGCCGTTGGTGGTGGGAGGATCTAACAATCCTGAGTACGTATTAAGGATCTTGGATGGTACTTTGGGCAGTTAGCCTCTCCCCCAACTTGCACTGCTGTGGCTACGCTCTATTTTTAGCGCATTATCTCAGTTATATCTAGAATGGCTGTGTCTCCTCAGGCTGCAATTTACACTACCAGCACTAGTGTAGACATACCCTAAGCCAACATATAGAGTAAGGTTTTTAAGTTCCCTGTTTCATGTTAAACCTCTGCTTTTGGGCAACATTCTAAGACCATTTGGTTGACTTACCCTTGTGCTCCTACTATTCCTAAAGTCTTGAGAGCAGCCCTGGTTGTTGTTTGAAGAATTTGTTAAGTGTTAATTTGTGACTTGATGGAGTGAAGTTTGGATACATCAGTTGTTGGTAATTATTAATTTTTATAGCTTCATAAGTGTGCATGAAGATGAAAAAGAGATGTCCTGTTCCAAGGAATTTAGTCTTGATTTCAGTGGGAGTAGCAACAGGACCTATCATATCAAGGGATTAAAGTAAAGAAAAGGGGCAAGGAGAAACAGTGTAATGGAAAGACGGAGGTTGTTATAAGTTCCTTTTTCAAAATGTATAATTTTAACATGTTAACCTGAGGGACAAAGGTCAGTCAAGAGGGGCAGGACTGATGGAATGGAGCTCTCTGCTGAAAGGCTAAATGGAAAAAATTAAAAGCTTTTACTACTGGAAGTTTTTTGGTTTGTTTTGTTTTTTGAGATGTGGTAGTGCTGATTGTTCTCAGAGCAGTAACTGGGCGCCATATATTGTCTCAGCTGTTTGTTTTTATATGATGGTCATATAATGTATAATTCACTCAACTTCTGTCCCTGCTGGATCCAGCCTTCCTGACACCTTAGACAGAGAGGGAGAAAGCGAGCTTTCATTTACCTTGTTTTTATCTTTCACCTTCCGTGTAACAAGGCATAAAAAAAAAAAAATAAAGCTTCACAGTAGTGGTGTTAATTCATCTAGGGCTTAGAAAGGCCCAATGTGTTCCTTTAGAATAGCCTAATTAAACAGTTTCCTCAAGACGAGAGAACAGCAGAATGGCAATTGCATCATTTTAAACAGTGTTGATGCCAATTACAGTGTTGATTGAGACCAACTGTGCTTTTCTGGTTTAAAAAAAAAATGTCAGTGTTGTGGCTCTCTGACTCTTTGAGGTAGTCCAGAGGAAACTCTAACTCGAGGTATAGAACACAAATAGAGGGCTTAAGTGTGAGAACCTAGTGATTTCAAGGAAAACAACAACTTTTCCGTTTCTAAAAAAATAAAATTACTATTGTCCTGACCCCCTCACCCTAGCAAATTCTCTCTGACCAATTCCCTCTGCCCATAGCAAACCATCACCAGCTCCACTGAACTGGTGAGAGATTTCTGGGATATGGAATCTCCCTCCCTCCCGTCCTTCATCTCTACATAGATCATGAAAGTATGTTGTGGAGAGGTTCAGCCCCTGGTTACTCACATGCTGGACATTTTGTTTCTCTCTGAACCCCCACATCAGGACAAATATTTTGGTGGGGACAGGGTGAGATTCCAGGTCTCATCCCCCCCCCCCCCCCCGTTTTAAATAACATATAGGCTTGGCAGGGAAGGATTTCACCCACACTTTCCCTTTGTCTTTCTATTGCGGTCTTGGTGACCTCAAGATGCTAAGGTGCTAGGTAACCTTTGTGCAGAGGACTAAAAGCATCATTAGCCTAGCTGGCCCAAAAGTAAGAAGGTTCTGAGATGTCCCTAAATATTGCCTAGTGGATCACTGTGTTAGCAGCTGAGCTATTAGGAGGATCATCCAAATAATTTTTTGATTCTGGTTACCAATTGTTACTCAGCTGTTAATGATCAAGTGGTTTTGATGCACTAGTATGTGGACTGTTGCATGTACAAGTTGCTGCTGACTAGCTTTCTAAGAGATAACTAAATAATAGGTCAGTGTGAAACATACCATGCAGCCACATAGATTGCGGCAGTTAGAAATAGTTGTAAAAGGAGGGTAGTGAAAAGAAATGAGTAGGGTGTTTGTAGAATGAAATAAAAAAAGTGTGCTGGAATTGTAAAATCCACAGGCTATCACAAGTATCCTAATGTCCATCATATTTGAGGTTGTCTGAGCACATGACTGGGAACCAGGAATCTTGGAATTGTAACCCGATTCTGATGCTGAATCCCTCTCCTGTCCTTGAGAAAGTCACGTCAGCTTCTCTGTTCTTCAGTTTCCCCATCTTCAAAATGGGAATAATAATACTTCTCTCCCAAGGGGGTTGTGAGTATTAGATAGGATTTCAATAACATTTTACAGACACTGTTTTAAGACCTAGGATGTGAGCAAACTGAGGATACGTATACTTCTGTCCTTGCCTATCTGCCTGTGAATTTTGAGGGAGAAATGTAAACATTATTTGTGCCAGAGTAATTTTAAGAAAATGAAATCTTTGCTTTTAGTCAGAAAATAATAGGAAATCGATTAATTCTGAAGACTTTTTTCTAATTCTGTTTGGCCATTATGTGCTTCTAAACAGTGAGAAGAGGAGATGTCTTGGCAGCATGGAGCGGCATTCGTCCTCTTGTCACAGATCCCAGCTCTAAAGACACCCAGTCAATATCTCGGAATCATATTGTTGCTGTTAGTGACAGTGGCCTTGTTACTATAGCAGGTACTGGAAATCCATTTCAGGTATCTCATATGGCTTTGTCAGGATTCCCCAGTGTATTTAAGTCAAAGGCAATGAATGTTTGTACAGCAGGTTTGAAGGAACAAGTGATTTATTAGTTGAAGTCCAGTAAGGATGAAACTGGACTAGGTATGAGGTTTGGCCAATGCAACACACTTCCACTAGTTTACCAAAACAAATTGCTTGCAGGTGGGAAATGGACAACTTATCGCTCCATGGCACAAGATACTATTGATGCAGCCATCCAGGCTCACAACCTAAAGGCAGGTCCATGTAAGACGGTAGGACTCTTACTGCAGGGGGCTAAGGACTGGAGTCCTACTCTTTACATTAGGCTGGTCCAAGATTATGGACTGGAAAGTGAGGTGAGTCAACTATATTTCTACTCAGTGTTTGTGTTAGTTATCAATAACATTAATACAGGCTGTGCTGCCTTTTTTTTTTTTTTTTTTTTAAGTCTCTCAAATTGGCATAAGACTACACTGTTTGGTCAGGGCAGAAATAGTTGTATAAGAAGGAAATCCAGTCACAAATTTTCTTTGCTAGTGGAGTACTAAAAGCCATGTGCATTCTTTATTTCAGCATCTGCATAATCACAAAGCTATGCTCTCTGTTTTTAAACATGTATGACAACCTAGGTCTTTGGCACCTCAAGCCCAACAAAATCTATTCTTCAGAGGTGATCACAGTAGCAGAAAGGAGCTGAAGCATCATTAGTCACTGCTACATTGATACATGCATAGTAGTGTTAGTGCTGGTCTAAGCATTCACAACGCAACTTGTTTCCTCCCACACAATCAAAATCTAATACCATCTTCAACCTATTTATTACAGGCTATGGGAGAACTGACAAGACTAGCTTATATATATTCAGCTGTGCTTCAGAAAGTGCTGGGACGTAGTGTTCGCTAAACGTGCTCTTAATTCTATAGGTGGCTCAGCACCTTGCTTCTACGTATGGTGATAAGGCTTTTGAGGTGGCCAAAATAGCACAAGTTACTGGAAAGAGGTGGCCTATTGTTGGAAAACGCCTTGTATCTGAATTTCCTTATATTGAAGCTGAGGTATGTGAAAATGGTTAGCTTATCGTCTGTGTAATTTGTGGTGATTATTAGTCATCCTCCCTGTGAAGTAGGAGAGGGGGATGAAGACTGTGTCTGGCATGTAAACAGAAATTTATGTGCATAAAACATGGAATAATTTTTTTCTAAACTTTTAATAAAAGCATCTAGACATGTGAGCCAAGAAGCTTTTTTATATTGCAGCAAAAAAAGGGGGGCTTGCTTCATACAAATCCATTTTCTTCAATCACTTTAGCAAATTATGGCCTTGTGTGCACGTACACATAAGGTTCCATATCAGCTCCCTCCTGTGCTCTTGTTCGCCTTACCACTCGATTTACCAGAGCTTCATGCTATTTTTTCCCCCTCATTCCCATGTAGGAGCAGCCCTTTCCCATGTCCAGACACTACACAATCTGACACTTTTCTTTTTATCCAATTCTAATATCCTAGATTACGTATGGGGTAAAAGAGTATGCGTGCACTGCAGTGGATATGATTTCACGTCGCACTCGGCTGGCCTTCTTGAACGTGCAAGCAGCTGATGAAGCCTTACCAAGAATTATTGATATAATGGGGAAGGAACTTCACTGGAGTGAACAGAAGAAAAAGGTACAAAAGGCACTTTAAAAAAAGTTCCAGTTCTAAAGCTCTCTTGTAGAGCCCTGTGCTGGATTTTTTTTTTTTAATCCTGCTCTTGCATTGTTTCTTGCATTTTTATCCTGTTCTCTCCCTTGCGGGATCTGTGGGAGGGAATGCTACTAAAAAAAAACAACCCCAAATCAAATAACAAAACAAAACAATACAAAACAAAACAACAAAAAAGCCCCGTGTGTGTGTGTGTGTGTGTGTGTGTGTACACATTCAGACACAATTTTTACCAATAAAAGAATAAAACAAATCTTGCTTAAGCCATATAAAAATATACTTTAACCTCTGTTATAATAGACATAAAATATTTCTATCCTTCACTTAAATTGAAGAATTAAAATCTTTATTTAAAAAAAAGAAAAACTTGCTTGATGTTGCTGAAATTCTATTTATGACGAACTGATAAGAGGAGATGTGTTCTCGCAGATTACCACAGTCTGTTTTTTTGCCCACCCAATCCTGCCTGCAACAAAATATATTTAACCCACTCCTGTTAGTATGGCAGTTGGTCCTGTGGGGCATGCAGAATCCCAATCCTGCTGAATTGTAGGAGTGTTTCGAGTCAGGACTGCTGTTCGTTGGTAGAGCTGTGGGAGGGAAGCTTGCGTGGCATTTGCCCATTGTTTTTTCTTTGTATCCCTCTCATCTTCCTTCTCCTCTCTTATAAGGCTTGGGGACCAGGTGGTAAGCATCCTTCACTTTCATTGGAAGATGAGTGACCAGCCTGTTGCAGGATCACACACTTAATGCTGTAAAATGCGCTTGCACCATGAGGAGTAGTGTCAGGGAGAAAAGTGCAGTAATGTGGGCTGGCTTATTCACTTAGAGATAGTGCTGTGTCCAAGCAGGATGCCCAGGTTTGAGCTTGATTCACTCACACCTCTCGAAGAGGACAGGACTTGCATGCATGTTATGGTTCTCTCAGCTCCTAAGAGAATGTAAAGCTTCTTATTGCTTGTTCATGATACCTTTTAGCCGATTAGAAGTTGTTATAAAGTTCAGAAAGAAGCTCATTTTACTCCTGAGGGCATTCTTTGTTTTTAAAAAAAAAAAAAAAAATTGTGTCAAAAAATTAAAAATTCTGCGCACAATACTTCAAAATTCTGCAAGTTTTATTTGTCAACCAGTAAATGCAGAGGCTCCAGCATGGCAGTGCATGAAGGTGGGAGATCACCCTGCAGCCTCTTCCCCTCTTTCCCCCCCCCCCCTCCCCCGGGGACGCAGACTCAGTGGTAAGGCTGCACCTGACCCTGACACAGCACAAGGCTTGGGCCTGCCCCAGAAACACCTTGAGGCCCTGCCCCTCTGTGCCAGGCGTACCAGGTGTGGGGCAGGCAGACTTAACCAGGCAGAATCCAACTGTGGAGAGGCTCTGTGTGTGGGGTGAGAGGATTGTGTGGGACAATCTAGGTGCAGGCAGCTCAGTGTGGGGGTCTAGATGTGGGGGGATCTGGATGCACAGAGGCTCATTGGGGGGTTCAGATGGAGGGGCAATGGGACTCTGCAGGGGCTTCCAGGTGAAAGTGGTTGGGGCTCAGCAGAGGCGTCTGGGTGTGGGGATCTCAGCAGGGGAGTCTGGGTGCTTGGGGAGTGGGGCTTGGTGGGGTGGGGGGTCTGGGTGCAGCTAATTGGGGGTCAGTGGCATGGGTGTCTGGATGTGGGGGCTCAGGGTGGTGCAGGGGTGTGGGGCTCATCAGAATGGGAGTTTGAGTGCAGTTTGAGTGCAGGAAGCTCAGTGTGGGGCTAGTCTGGGTGCAGGGGTTGGAGTCTGGAGGCAGGGGATCTGGGTACAGGGGGTTTCAGATGCAGGGGTTGAGATTCAGTGGGGTGGGGTTCAGGTATGGAAGACTAGGGGGGTTCTGGGTGTATGGGGTGAGGCTTGGTGGGGGAGTCTGGGTATGGGAGATCCAGATGCATGGGGGGTTGGGTGGATGGGGGAGCAGCTCCCCGTACAGTGACCCCTTCCCCTCCCTCCCGCGGCTGAGGAGCAATGGGGACAGAAAGCAGGAGATGATGCTGAGCTTCCTGGAGCTGGAAGAGGTTTCTGGGTGTGTCTGACACAGTCCCAGCGACTTCTTGCAGGGGAAGAGAAGGCCCGTCCTTTCCTGTCTCCAGTCCAGCTGGGATTAGCAGTTGATCCCAGCTCATGGTAGGAGCCACTGGCTGGGGTGTCCCCAGCTCAGCTGTGATTTACCTATCCGCCAGCTGCTCCGGGTGCCTGAAATGATGAACCTGTGCAGCTAGGGAGTGGTGCACGACTGGTCTTGCAGCGTCCCTGTCAGAAAGCAATTTTTCTGCAGGGAACCAAAGAAATCTGCAAGGGACATGAATTCTACGCATACACAGTGGCAAGAATTCCCCCAGGAGTTTCATTTGAGTTCTCCCAGCTGGAGTACTTTAGGTGACTGTAAGCCTTTCCAGAAGGATGCATAAAAAGAGTGATGCAGTTATGTCACAGATGTGTGCTATTTGCTTGGTATGTATCCTGAAGGAGGAAGGGAAGGGTTGTCGGACTATAGCTACAGTAACCTAATGGAAGTGGTTTGATTAAAAATAGAGAAACAAAAGAAATTAAATTCAAAATAAAATCATTGTGGTAAATTAGTAAGTGTTAGGATTAATATAATTCTGTCCAAAACATTAGATTAAGAGTGCTAAGGTTGCAAAACAATCAGAAAATGTCAACACTGAGATTGCATGGCAACCTTTCTCTGCCCCTTTGTGCATACGCATTATGATACAGTCGTTAGTTGCATGATCACACACCATTTCTCCAACAATACAAATAACATACAGTTTCTGCAAAAAGAGCAAGAGTACTTGTGGCACCTTAGAGAGTACCAAATTTATTTTAGCATAAGCTTTTGTGAGCTACAGCTCACTCCTTCGGCTGCATAGAATGGAACACATAGACAGGAGATAAGTGTAGACTGTTGGTCTCTCTCTCCAGCCCAGGAAGGAGTGACACCAGTTTCTGAATCAGCACCTTTTTTCTCAGAGCTTCATTTATTGGTCGTACCAATAGTCTTCAGAAAAAACACCAAATAAATACTCCAACATAAATCCAATGGCTATACCAGGTCCCTTTCCCTTACCTCAGGGCTTCATTGTGGGAGTCCCCCAGCTCTGTTAGCTCTTTCCCAGTGCTACAAACCACCTGTCTGGGAGTCCCACTGCTGCCGGAGCCAACCTGCTGCTTACAGCACTCCTCCCTCAGTTCTTTCAGCCCTTAGCAGAATCCAGTGCTTATCAGGCAATCACCTGATCCCTTGCAAATTGCCAGGTATTAATCTATTTTTAACAGGGTTCTACCTTAGTACAGGACTTACAGGCCCCAGGACCCCTGGCTGTTATGGGGGCAGATCACCCTGTTACAGTAACTACACATGTAGCATCTTTAAATGCGTTTCTTTTTCATTCCTATTTATATGCTCTATTTTCATTATGATCTAGTATATCTTTATTGCTATTTGGGGGGTTGAGAGTGCAGTATATTATCCACACAGCATTTCTTAAGTTTTCCAGGGGAGGAGGCCATTAACTTCAAAGCTAACTTAGGTCTTGATCCTGTGAAGACTTGTGTACGTGCTTACCATGAAGCTTGCGAGTAGTCCTGATAAGCTTAGTAGTTCTCCTCATATCCTTAAAGACCTGAACAAAAGTTCTGTTCAAAAGCTTGTCTTTTTCACTCACAGAAGCTGGTCCAGTAAAAGATATTATAGCCTCATCCACCTTGTCTCTCTGTTATCCTGGGACCAATAGAGGTACAATAGTACTGTAAAAAAACAATGGAAGATATTGAATTAATCACATGTGTAAATCTTTGCGACATGTGCACCCTGGCTATAAACTTAGGGCGCATACACACGCACACGCCCAGCAAATTTGTACTATTGGTATGTGCCATCTATAGTGTATTGAGTAAGTAAGGTTTACTGTGAACTCTTTGTATTGGTGGCTCTTATGGCATACATTGACCATAATATTAAAGATGCTACATAATGGTAATTAAGTTGTAGAAAATAAGTGTATGCTAAGCTAATATACTGTATTATATATTTGAGAAATAGTATGTGATCATTTGATTAAAGGCTGTGAATTCTCGTTTGATTACAATATTGAAGGGAGCTGGAAGGGTCAGAGCCAATCTCTCAGGTAAATTTATGCATTTTATGGCTTTCCACACAAGATGTTAAATACCCAAATCACCACCTCACAGCTCTTAAATAAGCAAAGAATAAGATACCAATTTTTAATTAAAGACGATTTTGTGGACTTGAGCTGCAAGTGCTGTTTTTGCTGACCTCAGCATGAGTTGCTTGTGTGGATTGAGGAGATGATATGGCCCTAAAAATCTTTGCACTCCATGTCTTCAGTGTAATTATCAATTGTCAAAAAACACTTGTACATCAAAGCCAGTGATCTAGGTGATGCATGAAATGGTTCCTTATCTTAATGGCCTTGCTCACTCTTAAGCACTCTTTGGCCATCAAATGCTGATATTCCTCTAAGGACCAGCAATTATAAGTATGTGAAAAGAGCCAATGAAATATTATGGTATAGAAGAAATTCAGCATGTAAATATTCATTATTATTCTAGAACTGAGACTTTGTTTCTTTCATATTTTAGGAAGAACTTGAATCTGCTAAAAAGTTTCTGTATTATGAAATGGGCTACAAGGCAAAATCAGAGCAATTAACAGACAGCTCTGAAATCACACTTATACCTTCAGATATTGACAGGTAAATGAAATACAAATGAACCTCCCAGATAGTCCCTGGGAAGGTATTTCTGTCAATCTTTTGTGTATATCTTTTCCATTAATAATCCTGTTTTGCAGATATAAAAAGAGATTCCACATGTTCGATAAAGAAAAGAAAGGCTTTATTACCATACTAGATGTTCAAAGTGTGTTAGAGGTAAAATTTCTCTTTTGATTTTTTTGAATTCTTATGTCAGTTGTGCAGTATGGCATAAATCATGTTTAACTGTTGTGGTGATTTGCCTGTTGTGGTGTTTTTTATTTAGAGCATAAGCATTCAAATTGATGAAAATACGCTTCATGAGATTTTAAATGAAGTGGATTTGAACAAAAACGGGCAGGTTGAACTCAATGAGTTTTTGCAGGTGAGTGGTTTTCTATTTTAGTTGTAATGAAAGGAACAAAAGAACTCTCATCTCTTTTTGCTCTTTATTGGAAATTAATGATCAAAGCTAGATGTAGGGTTTGTATATATAATTTTACAAACTTGCCATTAATTTATGTTGCTTAAAGGTGGACAGTGTTTGTATCAACGTTAAGAAATACCAACAATGTCTACACCAGTATTCGTATTGATCACAAAATGTCCTATACTCCGAGCCTATCCTTGTAAGGCCAAATGCTGCAGCATGTGCTTATAATTTTTTTTAGTGATGACCATTATGTCTGGACAAAGCAGTGGAGAGAGAGACTAAGGGGTTGTTTTCACTACTTTATTAGCTTGACGTATAACTCAGTTTTATTGCTAACCCAATTGACATCCAGCAAACAAATCTCTAGTTTGAGTTGGGAGACGTTTTAAGATCCAGCCAACTAGCCCATCAGTGAGTATAGTTGGCTAACAACAGCACAGTAATGCAGTGGAGATGCATCAGCTCATGTCACAGCAACTTATCAGCCGCTAATTGAATCCTTCTGTGTAGCTCAAGTGTTGCACAGTGTAGTCCCTCTCTCTAGAGACTAGCTCTGAGAGCGACCGCAAAGCAGAACACTAGGCTAGCTCGAGTGTAGTAACTTGAGTGTAACACGCATCCTCAAAAAGAATGAGGAGTAGTTATGGAACCTTAGAGACTAACAAATTTATTTGAGCATAAGCTTTTGTGGGCAAAAACCCACTTCATTGGATGCATGCAGTGGAAAATACAGTAGGAAGATGTGTGTGTATATATACACAGAGAATATGAAACAATGGGTGTTACCATGCACACTATAATGAGAGTGATCAGTTAAGGTGAGTTATTACCAGCAGGAGAGGGGAAAAAAAAATAAAGTTTTTGTAGTGATAATCACAATGGCCCATTTCCAGCAGTTGACAAGATGGTGTGAGGAACCCAAGCTAACTGTTGCAGTGAAGAATTTACTGAGGCTGAAATTCTGGCCCCATTGAAATCTATAGGAATTTTGAATATTGCCTTCATTGGGGCCAGGATTTCACCCCAAGCATAGATTGCCTGTCCTGCATTGGCAAGGAGACATTGTAGATGAGCTAGTAGGTATCCATCCATCCATGACTGATAGGAGTTTTCTTTTAAAACATGGAGTTTGTCTGCCTCCCAGCTATCAGGAGGTTAAATAGTGGGCTGTCTTCTGTACTGTTTTTTAAAGTAACCCAACTAAAAGGGGAAAGAACAAAAGACTTCATGCTCCCCTTGACTTCTGTGAGAGAGGACACTAAACCAGCAGATCTGAACTGGAGGCAACATAGAAATGACTAATGGTGGTTCCTGCAAATTCAAACCCTATACCTGCATCTCCATTTAGAACCCTACCGTTAGGGATAGGGTTAGGAGCCCATCACTCTCTGTAAGTCTCCTAGCAAACTTGAGGGGTGAAACAGAACAATATACTGCTGATCAATTCTGCAGTAGTAATTTATGTGGATTTTGTGTCTATGCTGTGGAGATTCCGTCAGGGAACAGCTGCAGTTGGGTAGCACATGCTATCAAGAGTCCTCAGAAGCTGTTTAAGGCCACAAGGCCTAGGCAATGCAAGGAGACGAAATACCCCTTATCCCCCATCCTCCCGCAAAGAATTCCCAGGCAACTCTGAAACTCAAGGAGTTTTTCTATGCAGAAACAAACCGCCTTAGGCCCAGACAGTATATCCTGTAGTGTGAAGGGGTATCCTTTTCAGTAGTAGAGGGTTGACTCCTACCCTCAGATTCATGTCTGCTGCTTCCTTCAAATTAGGTGTGAGCCACCCACACGTCTGAGGGCACAGCTTAGCCAGCCGTTGCACAGTTCAAACAAGAGCATTCGTTCATACTGAATAGGACTATTGATTAAAAGCTTCACTGTAGAAGTATTGGGGCAAGAAGTGGCAGGTTCAATGTGTGGTCTTTGCTATCCATATTGTCCTGTTTAATTTCTGAATGATCTAAAGAGAGAAGGCATCAGAGTGTATGAAAGGGGGACATTAACATCTGTTGTCTATGTATCTTTATGCAAATACTTCACAAGAAAAAAACAGAAGGCAGTAAAGATATCACTGAATTATTTGCCTCCATCCATTTGACTCCCCTCACATCAGTAGTTTGTTTCCAGCCAGCCAGCCAGGTCTGTTTTTGTAGAGTCTTTATTGGTCAGGTATTTCAAATGACTGCCAGGTCTTTCTCGAATCATGGCAATGATGAATGCTGAACATGTGATAAATTAATGCTGGGGATTTTGGTCAATGTCAGCCATTTCTTCACTGTGTCAAGTTGAACAAACAAGATCAAGGCAAAGGAAATGGTAATTGTCTCTCTGGAGATGAGCTGTAGATAAGAGCATTCTTGAATCCAAATGCAGAAAATTTTCACAGCTTATGTCTGGCATTGCAAAAAAGGAGGATTTATTTACCTAAAACATAGTAACCAAAAAAACATTTAAAATAAAATGGAAAAAATAGCCCTGTGACGACATACTAATAAATTTTCTTTAAAAAAAGATCACATGTTTTCAGGCAATTGAGAGAGAGCCCTCCTTTTTATATAAAAGTTTCAACTGGGGAAGAAGAGATGTGACTTTGCATTTTATAAACAGAATTCTCTCCGTTTATGAGTGTGGGTAGGTTGGTTAGTTGGGGTGCACTAGAATTAAGAAACCGAAATCTGGCAATTAATCATGCAGTGTTTATTGTGCTCAATTGTCTCTTTAGAGGTTGTATGTTCTATGGTTTTAATACTTCCAAAATGTGAATGACAGCACTTTTTGCATATTTTTAAAAACTGTAATTATTGGTGGCTTCTAGTTTATCCTCTGCGTTTCAAAAAAGCACTATAAGTCACCTTTGAAACAGATTTCTTAAAAAAATAAATGTTTGAAATCTGGTTACTGCGCTCAGAGTTGCAATAATCAGACCTTTTGTACATTTGGGCTGAATGTCTTCTATATATGTGGACAGTATGCAGCATATTGTGCACTACTATAGATTAAGTTTTAAAATAACAAGTAAAAAAGGTAGCAAGTAATAAAACACACCTGATTTTTGCACCAAGGTAATTAAACGTGTGGAACTTATGTAAATGATGGTAAATCCTTTAAAATGGATCTATTAGGATTCATGCTCCTTTTGTGTTTGCTTTCTGAAAACTTTCACTGGATTACATTTCCTGGCAGAATGTTTGTGGAAACTTTTATGTTTGCAGATACTTGTGGAAATTTGTATTTGAATGTGTGCCAAGGTGCTTGCTCACTTATCCAAGTGGGGAACAGAGCACTGCCATGTGATTTTTTTTTTTTTCTGACCAGTTGCAAACAGTCAACAATGAATGCTTTCAGAAACTGTCTGCAGTCTATCTAATGAGTTTAAAAAAGTTGGGAATTTTTAAATAAAGAATAATCATGAAGATAGTACGATGCTCAGATATATCACAAGCAGAAGCTAAATTCATTAGGTACGTTGTTACAAAGTGTTTGCTAAGCTCTAGTCCAGTCTTTAAGAGAAAAGTCAATAAGTTAAAATGAGAGTTGCATATTTTGCTACCATACTGATATCACGCAAATCAATACTGGAGGAAGGAAGATATAAAAGGATGTTTTCCTGTTTCTTGTAGAGTAAGACCTGAGTAGAGGAACATATCAGCATCTGGGTCGCCAGTGCATTTGTGATCACTAGTCTGTTGCATCACAGACCAGTTTCTTGGCTGCGTCAATTGGCGTACTTCCACTGGTGAGAGTGGAACTATGACAGTTTACACTAGCTGAGGATCTGGCAGCTCCTTAACATTGCTTGTGTAGATATTTGAATATTTTTCGGACAGCAAGTAGTTTTCTTGAGTACTGTCCAAGGGCCCAAGCTGCCTTTACTTACGTGGACCAGAGATAGTGAAACCATGTGAAACTATAGATGGAGGGCATAGAAGATAGGGGAAAGAGCAATTAAACAGGAGGAGGAGGGACTGGATGAATTGGCCCTCTGTGGCATGCTCCCCATGGGGCCTGGCAGATTTTTCTACTAGAAATTCTCTTGGAAGTTAATTATTCTCCAGGTCACCAGGTTTGTGTAGGCCCAAGTGTACCTGCGATAGTTTTGAAAAAGGGAAGAAATTTGAAGTGAGTGGCTACTCTAGCTGCTGTTGGGAGGAAGAAATCATATTTTGTAAGTGCCAATTGCTTTTTGTACTGGAAAGTCTCTTACCAGCAGACTACATGTAATTTCAAGTCCAATGCGGATCTTATCCATCGATTTTTTAAAAACAAAAAGCTAAATTCTAACACTAGAGTATGTTCATTAAGGTAGTGCTGAGAGTCCAGTTTCAAGGACTTAAATGCAAACTGGTTTTAAAAGTCTAAAGAAACTGGGATTTAGAAGGATTGTGCAAGTCTAGTATATTATCACTACAGTAAGACTGCTTAGTGAGAAAGGTACACTGCAAGGGCAGTGGTAGATCAGGAGCCATGTTCTCTTTTCTGTCTTTGTGACTTTCTTTTTAGATTTAAAAATAATTCACGCATATGAATTACCTTGCAAGCTTGGTTGTAATGAATGGCTTTAGAAAGCCATGGTGTAGGGGGGTCTGTTGCACTGTTACTTACAAATATATCACATCCGTAATTTGTACATACACAGGTAAAACTACCACTGACCATACTGGAAAATGTACATTTAAAGGGTGCCACAATCCAGGCCTAGAAAGCAATACCTACCATTTTGTTTAAAACATATAATAACAGCATTATTTGTTGTGTTTTAACATTTTGCTACTGGTTTGGACAACATACTTCATAAACTCTGGCATTGTTTACACTGGAGATCTGTCTCAATTTCAGCCATTGGTAACAAGCCATCAGGGGATGCTGCAACCATTCCAGATCGCTAGTATAGATAGTGTACATAGCTACAAACTGATTTACACCAGTGTAGTATATCCTGGTTTCAAGCAGGGGTAGGGTGCATCAATGGAAATAGCAGCTCAGAGTAATTTACCTTGTCTACATGATGGGTTTGCTTAAGTTGCAGCTACCTTACTGGTTGGCCACCGATGGGTGGAATCCCCAGTGCAAGGAAGACTTTAGCCTTTGGGGATAGTATCTCTTTAAGTGTTGTCTGCCAATTAAATTTGGCTGCTATCATTAATATGCTGTAAACATTGTGGTTTGTTTTTGTTTTTTTAAAGCTCATGAGTGCTATTCAGAAAGGATATGTGTCTGGAAGCCGATTGGCTGTACTCATGAAAACTGCTGAAGAGAACCTACGTGAGAGAGTTGTTATTCCAGTAGATCGAAGTGGTGGTGGACTGTGAGTTTGAGAAGTACAAAACCTGCTTACAGCTACAAGATAGTTTGTCTATGTGTAGCTGCCTCATTCAGTGCTGAAAAATATTCCAGTGCTTTCAAATGTCTGTTTATTCTACGTGATCTGTATTTGGCGGTCAGGGTATACAAAAACATACTGATACATTTCTTTTCCTTATTTTCTGTGCTGATATTAATACTCCAAAATGTGGCCTTTTGGACTGGACATGCTTTAGAGGTAGAAATTATTTGCAGGAATTCAGAATAGTCTGCAAAAGGCTTGTTCACAGATACTCCCTCTCACAGCTTTTATTAAGCTTTTAGATAATCTTCACCCTTAAAAAGAAAATGATGCACAAAGAGTGACTGCTACCTGAGATCCATGTCGTTAAAAGTATTCTGCATATGTGCAAGACCATATGTGTTCAAAGTGCCTGTTCACAAAAAGGAAGAGAGGAATCATTTTGGTGGGGGAAGGGGGAATGTTCACATTTAGGTTTCAGGAGGATGCCACAAAGAAATATCTTGAACACTGCCTAAATTAAACATCCCGATACGGAATCATAGTGATATTTATAGAACATTACATAGTCACTTCAATACTTCTCAACGTTGTTCTCATTCAATGGCACCAATCTTACTGCTAGACAGATTTCTGGCAATAAAAATTTGACACCATGAGACTGGAAGAGCACAAGATAGGACAAAAAACCCAAAAGTCTCCTAGATGAGTTATAATTTAGAGTTAAAAATGTATGGGTACAGCTTTCACTCCTCCTCCTGTAAGTGTGAAAACCATGCTTGTCTAGCAGGTATTGGAGTCTACTATAAAGTCTCAGAATGTTTTTGTATTTTTAGACAAATACTGAAAGTATGTAAAACAAGAACTTTGCCATAGTGCACTAATCCTAGCCACTTAATATTTGCAAAATGTACACTTAAATGGGAAAGTTACTTTGCATTTCAGCAGGCCTTACTGAAAAGTGGTTAGGGCTATTCAGCAAATTAATGCAAAGGCAAAAAGATCCAATTTTGGGCCATTTAGTTGAGCCATTCTCAACACATACTCCAACTGGCTATTTACCCTGCAACTCTTCCTGTTATTAAATTGGCTATGATCAGCATTAAGATCAGATGGAGGGTTTCTGCCTGATCTGTGACAGGGAGGGGAGAATGAATGCATATTTTATTGGTGACTCTCTTTCATAATACTCCTTTGAGTATGAATACCAGTTTACATCTCAAACCAGACGCCTTGAGTTTAAAGTGCTACCACATATGTACACAACTAAATGCAAAATCTGACTGAATTTAATCCTGTTTTGCAAATTCCTTAACATGATACTAAGTTAATATTCTGCAAGCAGTACAGTTCTGAAAAATAGTCAATTTAAAAAAAATCATATCCAAAGTATGTAAGTGCTGAGGATTTGTAGTAACTATGATAATACTGCTAACTGCAGGTGGTAGTGTGTGAATATTTTGATTTAGCAAGTTTCCAGCTATTAAAAACTGTATCTATCTAAAAATGGAAGGAGGAAAATCCCACCTGCAATTCTTAAATGAATATGGAGCACTTAGTCTAAACAAAATCTTGTGGGGGAGACAGTCTTCTAAAAAGTCCCAGGTAAGATCCTTTTTAAATGATTTTTCATTATTAGATTTTCCTAACATCAAGATGCTTTGTACCTTATTGTACACAATGCAGTGGAGAACCAACTTTCCTTGCCTTTGAGACCACCGAGCACTCACTAGTATGGCTCAGTCTACGTGAATTAAGTCCTCGTGCACACTTGATTGTATGAGGTCTATTTATGAACAAAAAGGGCCATAGGATTGTTTCTCTATTACGTTTGTGCATTGAAATATGTCAGTATACACTGGATAAAATGTATATCTGTATTTTTGAGATATAAAGCTATTTGTGTCAAATGTCCTTTCATGGTAAAGAGTAAAGAACACAATAATAATTTTGCCACATATTCCAGAACTGGGAGGAAATCAAGGTACAATAATACAGAGTTTTGTTTTATATTTTTCAAAAAGATATTATGCTACCAATAATTTTTAAATTGTAATGGCTACAAGTGACATATAAGAGGCTTTTTCAGATCAGGCTAAGAAAACCATTGCATTTAACATTTTCTATGGTTCAGTACACCTTTTAAAATAATTCCTCCTCTACTCCCTGAAAAGTTATACTATTAAGAATAATTGAGGTTTCACTGTAAAGCCTAGACTGTCTACCACATACTCACTCCTTGCTGTTCTTTTGCTTTACTAATGTAAATATAACAAGCAGAATGTAAAGGGATTTTCAAGGCTGTGTGCCTGTCCTCTTATATTGACTTACTTTGAATTTTAGTTGCAATAAATGTCTTAGCTCTTTGCTTTTTTGTTTTTTGTGGCAAAATAGAATGTGTATAAATACTTACTTTGTACAACATAAAAAGTTGCATATATTATTTATACTGGTTTAAATAGTAAAACAAAAAAAATCCAGAATTATTTGATTTCATCAACACACTTTGTTTTGAAAAAAGATTACTTCATGATTACTGTTCAGGTCAATTCAGCTATAAAATTTCATTGTCCTGCATTGTTCTAATCTAGTATGAAACAACTACTGTTTAAACAAAAACCATAAGCCCAATAGTGTCTGGGGGAGGGCGGGAATGTATACTGCATATTTTTC
Organism: Chelonoidis abingdonii; assembly: GCF_003597395.2. Taxonomy (NCBI): domain Eukaryota; kingdom Metazoa; phylum Chordata; order Testudines; family Testudinidae; genus Chelonoidis; species Chelonoidis abingdonii. The sequence continues at coordinate 49,957,397 of NC_133778.1, read as the reverse complement.
CATGTGGCACTTTTATGTATTGTGTTGGGTTATTGTTCTAGATTGGAGTGTTAAATACTGGTGTTTGAGACTGTGTTGTCATTTTTATAACTGTCTCAGTGTTTTATTGCCATTATTTATTACTTTTGATATACAGCATGAGCCGCATGCATTTATAGAGCAATAAGAGAATATATTTAATGTGCCTTGTTTTTAACTGAATAAGAACTGAAAGCATAAATCAATAAAACTGATTAAAATGGTCCACTCACGAGTACTTTGTTACTGGCAATTACAGAAATAACTTTGCTTAGCCTTAAACAAGTTCAGAATAAAGTTGCAAAATAGATACTTTTTAGTAAATACTACATATAGTAAATACATGTCATTTAGTTCAGAATTCAGTGGTTTTAAATCATAGCAGTTAATACAGATTTAGCATTATCAGGTAGATTCAGTTATTGCTGAAATCCAGGTGAGATATTCTGAGAGTATCTTATTTTGTAATCTCATACTAAAAATACAGCTAGCCAATTTCAACAGACATTTTGTTTAACCAAATCTTTTCAAGCTCAATCTTCCTATGCACACTGATAAATGTTATCATAACTAAAATAAATAAAAATAAATGGAAAAGATTACATACAAGATCGGTTTTTGGATCATTGTACGTGTCGGGTTAATCTAGGCTTGCCAAGTGTTGATAAATGTTCTGACAGAAAAATGCTATATATTTTCATTGTCAGTAAATCAGAATCGCTGTTATCAGTTTTAACACAAATTTTATAATGCCAGTATTATTTTATAGGTCTTAATTTAGTCATGTGACAGGGATATCCTATATTTTCATTTAGTCATGCTGCATGTAGACATTGTGTATAGGGTGAACAGACAGCAAGTGTAAAAAATCAGGATGGGGGGTAGGGAATAATAGGTGCCTATATAAGAAAAAGCCCCCAAAATCGGGACTGTCCCTATAAAATCAGGACATCAGGTCACCCTGATTGTGTATGTGCTGCAGGGGTGAACACCAAAGCACTGTAAAATATGCTTAACTGCTACCTCCAGAGTGCAATTGCAAAAGATTAAAAAATCTGTGCATTCTGCCTTTGTAAATGATTTATCAGAAAACATTTGCCATAATACTTTCTCAAATACTTTGCAGTCCTGAAATTGCTTAGGGATATGATCCTGAGTTGCTTCCTCAGGCAAAACTCCCATTGAAATTAATAGGATTCTTGCCAGAGTAAGGACTTCAGCCCTCTCTTAACATCAAATATATGGAGAAGGTGCAGATATGTTGTAGATAAAACCAGTTGCAGTGAACATAGAAATAGGATATGGAATATCATAGCAACATTAATATTTTAGTGCCAGTGCTCAAACTGGTGATTCCTATGTCAAATGTGAACTGATTGCATTTGATTAGAGGTGGCAAAATATTGAAGAAAAACACATCTTCAACAAGGATGTATCTTTGTCCCTTAAGTGAGGTTTTTTTTGTTTCTGCCCCACTAAAAATGAAGGGCTTGTCGTGATTTCAGGTTTTTCTTTCCTTGACATTTTAGCCCTCATTCCTCTGATTAGCCATGAGAGTTGTGAACGTATATAAAGTGGTACAAGAGTTTTGGTGACACTGCGGGATATTTGCACAGGTAGTGTCACAAGAAGGTTGTGGACTTCACTCTGGAATCAGTGTTGAGTTTTTATGTAAGAAACCAATGATATGGGCAAATTGCTGGGTTCATCTTTGCTCTTTATATTTCATAGATAGAAGCAGAGCCTCGTACGTAGATA